>NC_079137.1:50757766-50996351 GCF_945859705.1 Episyrphus balteatus
AAACACTACAAAATCAAACTGAAACCTTTTTCATTTCATAGATTATTTTTCTCTTAAAAATTGGGGATTTGTTTTCTGATGAAATGATGATTAATTTTACAAAGACTATTTATTTAGCTTCAAGATTCTTTTTGTTTCAAACTTTTAAGATATTTTTTAGACTGCAAAATCAGTCATCAAACCAAAAGCCAACTCTTGACTTTTACTATCAATACCTCAGCAACGGATCACTTTACAGAAAATTCAAATATACATTTAAAAACTTTATTCAATTTTCTTCTTTATTTTTTATTTAAAATTATAACTATTTTTGGATAGTTTTCCTTATTTTGAAAATTATTGATTTCTCATTGGTTTATGTAGAGTTTAAACCTTAAACGATATTTATTAATACAAAAAAAAAAAAAAAAAACAATATGTAAATATTTAGTTTTTTCATTATTGTCATTTAATTTATTGTAACAAGATAATTTTCTTCAAAATCTATGGATTAGTTATAAGGACATGACCATTTTTGTAACGATCAATATTTTCGACTGTTTTTGTTACTTTTTTTGTTCTTGCCTAAAACTTGAAAAGCAAATCGAATTTGAAAATTTTTATTGAGTAGTTTTTTGTAGATAGTTAAATTTCTATCGATATGCATTCTTCTAAAAACTTTTACAATTAAAACATTGTAAAATACTTAAGAAAAACTATTCAAAGAAGAGATAAAAACGACATTTTTGACGTTTTTACTGAATAGTATATTTTTATGCTTTGAGCATTTAAAGAGATTGAACATGTAAAGGAGAAAAGAAGGTACTTTCTTTTTCGACACAATGGTCACAAAAATTTAATACAGCTAAAATTTAATACTTCCAAAATCTAGTGTTTTTGGTCTTTTGACTAGTGAATTGAACAAGGCAATCGAATTTTTCTGCCTTGTTCGATTTCACTAGTTAAAAAGTTTTTGTTATAGAAATTAATGTATATTTTTCTAATGTTTTTTTGTGCGCTGGGCTCGAATCTGAAGTCACAAAAACTCTATAACATCATGTTTTAGAGATATTACCATTACAAAACATCACAAAAATAGTGTTTTGGGCGTTCAAAATTCAATATCTCAAAAACTTTGCACGTAGAGCTATTTTAATGCTAGACTCAAATTAAGAGTGTCTAAGGCCATTAGAAGAATATAGTTTGGTTTCTATGGAATTTTATTTTACGCCAATATTACTGTCATTTACGGAAAAATCGATCTTAAAATTTTTTTTTTTCAACTTTTCTCAATATTTTCTAAAACAAAAGTTTAATTTTCCCACACAATCTTAAATAAAAGGTTTTTATCTAAATGACTGCATTCCAAACTTTTTAAAAAGTATAGAATTTTTTCGCATTTTTTTCAATATTTTTGAGGCTATATAAAAAAATGGTTGGAGTAAAAGTTTTAGACACTTTTACAATCTACCTACAACTTTTGCATTTAACTTTTTTAGATAGGAGGCCTACTTTTGACCGAAATCGTAAAAACACGATTTTTGGCACCCACCCCACTTTTTGGCCCACCCACCCGCTTTCCCCAAATTTGTTTGTGAGCAATTTATTTTTCCCCTTTTATACATATACCATTTATCCTAAATTTTCCAACCACCCATGTGCTGCTAATAATTTTTTTATTTTCAAGATTTACTACTACTTTCACAAAAAAATCATAGGAAAATTTCCATTTTGGTACCTACCTACGTACATTAAATAATTTTTGATACCTTTCCTACCCTTACCACCCGCACTTAAAAACTTTTTAATACCATTCCTACCCATACCATCCGCACTAAATACTTTTTTAAACCTTTCTACCCTTACGATCCGCACTAAATAATTCCTTCAATACCTTTTCTTCCCTTCCAAAGTAAAAATACCAAAGCTCACAACAAACCAAGAAAATATGTATACCTATTTCAACAAAAAAATTCAACTTGCAATTCCAAGGAAGATTGCCGTAGCAAACGAAAAAAAAAAATACCTACGTATTATGTGTGTACACCTGAAAGCGATGCGCCTGTGCATCACGATCATGCAGAAAGAGAAAACAAAATTGTAAATTAAAACAAAGATTATAGAAATAAACCGAAGAAGGTCAAACGTCAAAGTAATTTTTTTAAGAGATTCCAATTTTTTAAGGAATTCCCTCGCTCTCGCAACATTTTCGTACTAGCAACATGTTGTGGTACGCCATATCACGTACCACCCGAAAAATTTGGGGTTCCGATAATTTGTATGGGATGCGACATCTTTGTATTCTATAATCTTTGTTAAAATCAAAACAGAAAACTACCCTCGACTTTTGTAAAAAGTCTTCAACGCAAAGTTTACAAAAAAAATCAAAACAAGGGAAAAAACTACAAAATAAATAAAATCCTTAGAATAGGAAATACTTCAGCAGAAGAACAGAAAAAAGACAAAAAAATACCATCACCTCTGCCACAAGGAGCATTCGCTTCTTCATAAAACAACACATAAGAACAAAAAAAGAAATAAACCGAAGAAGGTCAAACGTCAAAGTAATTTTTTTAAGAGATTCCAATTTTTTAAGGAATTCCCTCGCTCTCGCAACATTTTCGTACTAGCAACATGTTGTGGTACGCCATATCACGTACCACCCGAAAAATTTGGGGTTCCGATAATTTGTATGGGATGCGACATCTTTGTATTCTATAATCTTTGGTTTCATACACTTTTTCTCCCTTTTTAGTGCCAAAAAATCCAATTCAATGAAAAGATTCATCAATTAACGAAAAATTTCATACTCATTTTAAAGAACAAAAATACGATTTTTTTCCTTACTTAATCAAAGTTTTAATTAAGTAACGAAAAAATTCATTAACTTATGAAATTCAACATTAACTAACGAAAATCTTCATAAGCTTATGAAAATTCTTCATATACCAATGAAATATTACATCAGTTAACGAAAAAAATCGTTGCCTTACAAAAAAAAACGTAGACTTGGGTGCATTTCTGTTTTAATGATTAAAAATTGAATCTTGCTTTATATAGTTCACATTAGGTTTTTGTTTAAAATTCTATGTAAGTTGAGCTGAATATAAAAGATATTTGCGTATTGACAAGGTGTCTCACGATAAGTCGGACTCATCAGTTGACTTAAGTGAGCTCCACCGGGTCGAAACGCCAATTTTTGGTTTTGGACTATATTAAATTAATAATTTAACAAGTCCAATAAAAAAATATAATTAATACAACGAAAAGTTTCGTTAGCTAACGAATATTTTTTCGTAATTTTTAATTTAATTAAAATTTTCATTAAATTTACGAAAAAATTCGTTAGCTAACGAAAGCAGGGTTCGGACTTCAGTTTCAAAATTTCGAAGCAAATTTGAAAAAAAAGTGAAGTAGATCCAAAATCTCGGAAGTAGATTTAAGAATTAAACTTTCAGAACATTTATTTCCAAAAAAAAACGGTTAATTCAGCATAATCTAACAAATTTTTGATCAGGAATTCTCCAAAATCAGTCAAAATTACTTTGATAAACTTTATTTAGGTATATCTTGAATTCGAAGAATAATTGACCTCCATTCATCATTTGAGATTTCAGTCGAGATTTATTTCTCAATGCCTCAACCAGATTTAAAAATGAAGTTAAATCCCTTTATCTAAATTTATTATTTGAAAAATATTTTGCAATCAAGAAATAGAAGTAGATCCTGAAAAAGAGAAGTAGGGAAGTAGATTTTATTTTTTTCCCAAAATCGAAGTAAATCTACTTCGATCGAAGTAAAGTCCGAACCCTGAACGAAAGTTCTTTCATAAATTAATCAAAAAATACATTGACTAACGAAAAATATGACCGTGGTTAATTAAATTTTACGTTAATCAATGAAAAAGTTTCGTAAAGTGATGTAAAAATTCATTAATTCGCGATCAAAAATGTTTATGAAAAATTTCATTAAAATACGACAGTTTTCGTTAGTTGATGAAGTTCTTCATTAACGTATGAAAGCCATTTCGTTGAGCCAATTAAATTTTTCATCGGCTGAAAATTAATTAAATTTTCGTTGGCTCAACGAATTTTTTCGTTGTATTTACGTAAGGATTTGGTTCAGTGCACTCAATATGTCAAACGTCAAATGTCAAACATGTACCCTGTACATGTACCATAGGTAGGGTAGGATGGTATAAGAGTGCGCGGTTGATAAGAGTGCGCAAAGCGATTTTCTACGGTTTGAAAGGGAATATAAGACTGAATGCACTTATTTTGGAAAGATCTAAACTAGTTTGATCTGCTGTCAAAATTTCATGCAAATGTGTTTGTAAACAGAGGTGCTAGTTAAGTTTAAGTTTTTTAGCACTTTTTTTTCCAATTTTTCTTGCCAAACAAATTAAATTTTCCGCTTAACAACAAAAAATAACAATAAACAAAGTATGGGACATTGAAAAGTCGACAAAAAGAAACATTTGAGGAACACGTAAGATTGGTCATAAAGTGCATTGTGAAATACATATATATTCTTCGATTACATGTCTGGACGTGTAAGAGTGCGCACCATGATGATGTATAAGAGTGCGCGGGTTAAAAGAGCAGTAAATGCTATCCAAGGCTTCAAAATAACTGGCATTTGTCCATATACCAGCAAACAGCAGCTAGAAAAAGCAATTCCAACCAAAAAGAAACCAAATACAAGTTTTACAAAAAACGAGCGAATGAAAGTAACTAGGAAATATTGAAATTTTCTCGGAACCATTAATCGAAGACTAAATTGATTGTTCCTCATGCAAGGAGTGATGGGTTGAAATATACTCTGTTTATTAAAAGATAGGCAGTTTTATTTGCGACTTTTGTGCGAACTTACACCTGTACGCAGCTGCGCACTCTTACAAACTAAGCCGCGCACTCTTACACAATAGTGTGTATAAGAGTGCGCAAATGACCTAATGTGGTATTTTGTTTATAACTATTGGATTAATACATTTTTGTTACCAGTTTTAAGTTTTTTTCGTTGCTTTGATTATGAACTAAAAACTATGAATAAAAAAAGTAGTTAAATTCTTTTTGTTATTGTTTTATTTGGTGTTTTGTCTAAAATGCGCACTCTTATACCACCTTACCCTATATCAAAAAGCCATACACCAACCAACCACACTTACCTTGGAAAATACAGCCTGAAAATTTCTCCAGTTCGTCCTTTAATGTGATTAACTACAAGATGTATTCGGTGGATACCAATGCGCTATACTAAGGAATATTCCCTCCGATGCACTCTGCTGTCCTTTGAAGCATCCGAACTTAATAGCCAATCACATATACCATGTTTAATGCCAGCCGTCTCTACGTGTCCTGGCCAATTTCCAACATTAAAATGGAATCCCGTATTCAGTAGTGGTCCAGCGGGAGATGATACAAATTCAACATACCTGTGCAAAAAATATATGTATATACAAACATGAATACAAAATATAGATGGATTGGATATAATGCTGTTGAAACAACGGAAAATGCAATATATGAGTTACATCATCATCATATGAATGGGGTGCCAAATGGATGCACATTGCACAGAATAAAGGTGGCATATCCAACATTGAATATGCAAATGAATGCGATTGCAATGGTAATCTACAGTCAGCGCGATGTTCATAGTCAATGAACGGTCTCTACTCTATAAATGTACGTATACATATATTTTAAGGTAGCTATTTTCATGCGTGTTTATTGCATTTACTTACTCACACACATACAATAAAGGATGAGCTGGATGCTGCTCCATGCTCTCTATACAGCATTCATTCAACTTCGCATATTTGTCAAAACGGAATTTTAATTAGCATTCATTTGAGTGTTCAGACGATGTAATCGTAGATCATAGTTGTTGAGAGAGTTCGAATTGTATAAAGAGTAGCCGTATTGGCCTAGTAGGTAGAGGAACTACAACAAACCGCATACAAGAAATATATTCAGCCTAGGTAGAGAATAGGGGTTTTTCATTTTTAATTTCAAGTCAACCTATCAGAAGGGATGAGGTATCATGATGATCCATCATGGTGTGATAGTAAAATGATGTGATATCTCTCCTTTTTTATATCTTCCCTTTGACTTTTCCTGACACCCATAAATTGATTGTTGTCACTTTAATGTCCTTTTTGGTGTATATATTACAACGATTTAATTAACAATGTGAAATGCCATTCAAAATGTTGACACCTTTTGAGATTTTAGAATGAATTTTGGTCATTTCGATTTTGAAAAGGGTTTTATTGTTGGCACTTTTTAATTTTAATAAAAAAAGAAGGTAACATCTACTATGACATGCGGTAGTTCATAAAAGAAAACTTCCAACCAACTCATAATTCTTTCAATTTATGGATTAAAAATTTACAGCAGCTGCCAAATTTTTCAAACCTTACATTACGAAAAGGGATGACTTCATAGTTCAGTAAGAGTCAAAACTCGATTTTCAAAATCCTGTAAAATTCGAAATTTACAAGAATCTTACAGCTTGAAAACTACTCTAACGATTTTACATAATTTGTTAAATTTCTACAAAATACATATTTTTTGTAAAAATAACAAAAATCAGAAAAAATGCATTTAAATTAAAAAAAATGTATTGCAAATATAAAAAAAAATTGCATTAAAATAAAATTATTGATTTCAATTGAACAAAAAATTGTATTAAAAAATATTTTAGTGCAACTAAAATACTTTGCATTAAAAAAAAAAATTATTCCAACTGAATAATATTTCCAAACTGAAAATAAAATTTTTATTGCAAATACAAATATTTTGCATTAAAAAAAATCAATGCGGAATTTTTTTTTTAATGCAAAATATTTTATTTGCAACAAAAATTTTATTTTTAATGGAAATAATTTCGAGTTGCATGCAATAACATTTTTTTTAATTGCAAATAATTTTGAATAGGTATCAATACAAATTTTTTCAATGCAAATTTTTTTCAGTTGCAATAATTATTTTTCTTTTAATTTGTAATGAAAAACATATGCTAAAAAGAATTAAGTGTCCTTCTTTTGAAATTCGAATATATTTGTTTAAAAATTTGTTATTAAAATACTTCTTTCAAAACGGTACTTGATCTTTCCAAACAACTGGATTTCTGCTATGTTTACCAAAACTTAACTTTTTTAAAGTTTAAGCATAAAAGTTTAAAAGTTTATAGAATATTCAAAATATTGGAATGAATTTTTCTCACACTCACACTTTTTCCTTATCGTAATCATCTTTAAAAATTTTTATAAATCGATTCCCAATTTAACTGAACCTACTATTTTCAAAGCACACGTTAAAGTGAGGTGACCTTAAATTTCTGACATATTTTGTATAGGAGTAAGAGGGGTCAAAAATGAGGCCTGATTTGGTTATAAGGGTGTTAAGGTTGATTGAAAACTTGGCTTGTTTTTATGTATACTTTTATGTCTTTTTATTTTTTAACTTTTATTTATACATCAAAAACTGGGCTCCGTGAAGCCAGAATTGCGACCTCAAAATAATTGAACGAAAATTTTGGCTGGACGAACATGCTAACAAAAGCTGGACAAACGAATGAGACTTGTTTATCTCATTCGTTTGTCCAGCTTTTTTTAACAATTCATCATTTTTTTTTTTCTTCAAAATATCAAACGGCAATCGTTTGTCTACCACGTTTGTCCTAGGGTTTAGAAGATTTTCAAAAACACAAAATTCGACTGAAACATTTTAGCACTTAAACTTAAGCCGTATGTTGTAAAAAAAAATAAGAACTCTAAATTGTGTATTATGTACACAAAATAGAGACTACATCATCTAATCCAATTTTTGATGTTTTTAATTTTGATTTAAGGTGTTTTTTTTTTTGTTTTTTTTTTTTTCATCCTAAAAAGAAAAACAAATTATGCAACTCTATGTAAGCCCAACATTCAAAAATTTTACCTTACAACTGTATAATATTCAAACAGTGAATGGTCAAAAAATGCAGATAGTTCAGTCAGTGATTATATAAGAAGAAAATAAGAAAGTCACTGGGGTGTATACGTAACTTTTTTTTTTAACTTTGAGGACTTTGGAAATTTTTCAGTGCAAATTTTGTATTTTGAATATCTCCTAAACGTCTTAGGTTGGAAAAACGATGATTTTTTGTTTGTATCCATGTCTCGAGGTAGACAAAAATGATTGCCCTTTGAATTTTTGAAATCAAAAAAAAAAAAAAATTATTTTTGGGGATTTTAGAAAAAAAATTATGAAACTACACGCGAATGTCTAAAAAGAATCACAAACAAATTAATCGTTACGCAAACCGTTGAAATTTATTTATTATTATATTTAACCATATACAAAAATAATAAAAAAATAGAATTTACTAAACTTCATAGCATGTGAAAACATTGCAAGGATTTCAACTTAGCGAAATTATGTACAACCAAAATCTATAATCGCTTGTGTAATTTTGTTCAACCCAATTAAATCTACAGCAAGCGATTTTCATATTAAATATCTTAAAAGTCGATTATAATTATTAAAGTTGCCAAATTAAAAACCCACACAACTGTCATACTGATATGGTCAATAACAATTATAATACTGAAATCCCCCACTGCCAATATACGTACATAAGTATAAACTCATTCAGATCGTGATGAATTCTTTTTCTCTTTTATCATTCTCTTTCGGTTCGTAAAATTAAATTCATTTGTTTTCTTCGAAAATTTTCTGGCCCTTAAAGAATATATATTCTGTATAATGCAATTTTATATCCTTTTTCCCTATAACATATTTAACAACCTTCCATATCAACTTGAAACAACAACAAAAAAAAAAACACAATGTTGCAAAAAAAAATTATTCCAAAAGTAATTGGTGATGCATTAAAGTTTCCGACAGAAAATAAAAATGTAAAAATAACATCCGCTTTTTTCCAAGTTATATTCGGCGTTGTCATACTACCATATCTCTCTCTCACGTCAAAACATCCTTCTTTTTTTGAGTAGATATACGAGATTTATAAAAATGGAAAATGTGAAAAAGGTCACGAAAATGCATCACCAATGTTATAACTCATACTCACACACACACACAAACTGTCAGTTATCCAATTTTATATTTCAATTAATATAATTACAAGAGAAATGTTTCGTCCATCCAAACGAGTGAACTTTTTTTTTTCGTCCTTTTATTCTTGTAGTTGTAAAATTAATGAACAAAAGCAAAAAAAAAAAAATGAAAAGAAAAAGTTAAAAGAATTTTTACTCAACTTACCGATTATACTAAATGGAAACTTTCCGAGACCGCAAAATTTTCCAATAAGTGGCGAATGTTCCTCCCATCCATCGTAAACGACCAACCAATCGTAAGGGCCAGTGTTCGTTGCCAGACCCAATTGGCCTTATAGGACACGTCATTAAGTTTTCGCACCTGTAATAATATACGAAACAATATAAAAAAAAATAAAAGAAACGCATTATGACTCTGTGAATATTCAATATATTTTTGTTGTTGTTATTATTGTGGGATTGATGTACAAAAAAGAGTTTTTATTTTTTTTTTGTTGTGTTTATTGACATCGTTGTCCTATAAAATACCTACACTTTCAGTAAAATTATATAAAAAAAATAAAAAAAAAAAAAAAACTGAAAAACACCTTAAGGTTTTAATAAAAAGATTTTAATAGAAAAGTATTCAACGGAAATGAGAGTTTTTTTTTTTTATTAATGTACTGGATGGTTGGATAATAACAATTAAAATATTCATTTCATTAACACGTGTTCGACTTTTGGTATGGAAATTTGAAAGAAAAACACGTTTCAGTTCAGAGTTCTAGGGAGAGAGTTAAAATTGCAAAAAAAAAATATTATTTAATTAAAAAAATAAGGTCGCCATACATAAATATCGCATAGGTATGTATGATTATAAATGGAGGTAAAGGTCCTTATGTGTCAGAAAAAATATAAAAGAAAAATAACACAAGTGCTTGTGTTCTCATTTAATTTGTTCGCTTTAATGAACAATAATTTTCGTAGGTGAAATGGCATTGCGTTGTGTTATAATTTGAAAAATAAAATGAGATAAACTTCTCATTTTTAAGGAGCATAATGACAGTGTGGAATTTGGAGAAGTCTTTATATGGTACCTATCGATATGAGTGGTATTGTTGAACTTAGTCTTGAAGAGAAAGGATATGACCGCAATTGAATTAAAACTGGTGTTAATTGCAAGAAGAAAACGTTAAAAATTCAAATTTTTTTTTAAATACAAATAACCGACTTGCGAAAGATGTTTTAAGCTTATTGTTCGTTAAAGGATGAGAAGTAAGGAAAGTTAAGCATATCGTAAGAGTCAAAATCATGAATTATGTGAATTATATTATTTTGGACAACATTTTTAGTTGTAATGCTTCAAATACTCCAAAGAAATACAAAACAATTGTTTATTTCTTAATTTAACCAAAGATTAATCAAAAAAACCCTACAAATCAATAAATTTTAAAACAAAAATTACAGTAGTATTTTTCTAAATCGTACACTGAAAATAATAAATTTCGTAAAATTACGAAAATCGTTTCATACACTACATTTTCGTTGGCCCAACGAAACTTTCGTTGGCTCAACGAAAATATGTAATTTTTCGTAATATGAAAACCTTCATCAATTAATGAAAACGTTTCATACACTTTTTCTCCCTTTTTAGTGCCAAAAAATCCACTTCAATGAAAAGATTCATCAATTAACGAAAAATTTCATGCTCATTTTAAAGAATAAAAATAAGAATTTTGTTGTTACTTTATTAAAGTTTTAATTAAGTAACGAAAAAATTCATTAACTTATGAAATTCAACATTAACTAACGAAAATCTTCATAAGCTTATGAAAATTCTTCATATACTAATGAAATATTACATTGGCTTATGAAAAAATACATCAGTTAACGAAAAAAATCGTTGCCTTACAAAAAAACGTAGATTTGGGTGCATTTCTGTTTTAATGATTAAAAATTTAATCTTGCTTTATATAGTTCACATTAGGTTTTTGTTTAAAAATCTATGTAAGTTTAGCTGAATATAAAAAATATTTGCGTATTGACAAGGTGTCTCACGATAAGTCGGACTCATCAGTTGACTTAAGTGAGCTCCACCGGGTCGAAAAGCCAATTTTTGGTTTGGACTATATTAAATTAATAATTTAACAAGTCCAATAAAAAAATACTACAATCTACTAAAAAAATACAACGAAAAGTTTCGTTAGCTAACGAATATTTTTTCGTAATTTAATTAAAATGTTCATTAAATTTACGAAAAAATTCGTTAGCTAACGAAAGTTCTTTCATAAATTAATCAAAAAATACATTGACTAACGAAAAATATCACCGTGGTTAATTAAATTTTACGTTAATCGATGAAAAATTTCGTAAAGTGATGTAAAAATTCATTAACTCTCGATCAAAAATTTTTATGAAAAATTTCATTAAAATACTACAGTTTTCGTTGATTGATGAAGTTCTTCATTAACGTATGAAAGCCATTTCGTTGAGCCAATTAAATTTTTCATCGGCTGAAAATTAATTAAATTTTCGTTGGCTCAACTAATTTTTTCGTTGTATTTACGTATAAGGATTTGGTTCAGTGTAGAACAAAAATTGACATTGAGAAAAATATTGTATTGAATGAGAGTGTCAAAACGCATGTTCCATTAAATTATTATTCCTATCTTCTATTATTTCAAGCCAGTGCTATTTAATTTTTTGTATCACTGCTGAACTGTCGAGTTTCATTTATATAAATTAAAAACAAAAAATTCAAAATATCTTATAACTATTTTAAATTATCTTAAAAGAGCCAAAGTTTTTTTTTTTTGATAGTTTTATTTAGTTTTGATATCAAAAAGCCCGTGGCGTAATTGTTACTGCGATGGACTATGATGACGGAGGCCTGTTTTCGTATCCCAGCCTTCACAACCTAAAAACATTTTTCCAGGGGTAGGTATTGACTCTTGCGGAGAATTGAAAATTTTTTCAAATAAATAAAACGCAGACAAGAATGGTTGAGAGTTGTTAGTCACTAACTTGGTCCTTTATAGGGTTTTATTATGTAGGTATTATCAAAAGTTGAATGGTAGAAATTCCTGAAATTGGTTCAGTCTATTAAGAGAAAATCCGAAATATAAAAAAAAATTCTTGTGACAGGTACCTACCGTAAACAAAACTTCAATACAAAAATATTAATTTCAATTATAAAAGTTATTTATGCATAGAAGAGTACGGGTTTCTATACTACTAATATGGTCAGTAGCGTAGCTAAACCTTTGGCGACCCTGTATCAAATATGTGGGCCCCTTTCTTTGACTTGGGTTCAATCGCTTACGTAATTTTTGATGTTATATTTTTGGTGAGTTATACACACGGGTAAAATGTACTTTATCAGTATAACTTCAATCGTGTGAATATGAATACACGTAAAAAATTGCGTTCGATATACTATTCAAGTTGGTTAAATTTTTAAAATATTTACATCAAAATGTGGTTAAATGAATTTGGGCGAAAAAAATACACTATTTGGCTCTTTAAATGTAGGTAGGTTAGGTACATTGGAAAAACATCAATATTTTAGAGCCCTTATGAAAAAACAAATTATAATTATGTAAAAAAAAAATTTGTATATAAAGTTGGTAGATATGCCTTATTAGTAAATATTTATAAACAATTTATACCAAAATTGTTCAATAACCCGTTTATAAAAAGTTTTATTTTACAAAAAAAAAATAAAAAAAACTAATCCAAAATTTTCAATTTTTTTGGGTTTACTACAGATGTGTTTCAGATAACACTGCACAACAAAATTAAGCTTTTTGTATGATGAATTAACAAAACAATACTTTTCCAAAGGTTTTTGGTGTGCTGAAAGCTGAACTCGAATCCGAATTCAGAAATATTCTATCAGCTCCCGTTTTTTAAATATTACCGTTAGAAAATGCAAAAACACCTGTTTCTGAAGTTGTGTTGCAATGTGTGGGAATTTTTTGCAACACTTTTTGTGAAGGTTTGTATAATAATTGCCTTTCTTCTTTAAAAATCTGTTTTTATCTTTGCGATACCTTTTTTCTAATCCGAGATATTTTAATTTGAAGTTACTGCAGTTTTAAAATAACGTTATTGATAAAATAAGCAAAAACACACGTACTTAAACTTAAGATATCTCAGACAATATAACAGATATCGGAAAGATTTATACAGATTTTCAAAGAAGAAAAACAGTTCTTATGTTTTTTTTCCGTTAAAACTTATGATAAAATAAGGTACCTTACATCTAAGCATAACCTCAAAAACAGCCAAAACACGTTTTTTTCGCAAGTTCTAACGGCAATATTGCAAGAACAAAGACTGATAGAATATTTCTGACTCCAGATTCGAGTTCAGCACGGGTTGGGGTCAAAATTCTGCCGGGGTCAAAATTCTTTTGTCAAAATTCTGCTTTCAAAATTCTGCTTTACAAAATTCTGCTTTCAAAATTCTGCTTTTTAAAATTCTGTTTTTCAAAATTCTGCTTTTCAAAATTCTGCTTTTCATAATTCTGCTTTTCAAAATTCTGCAAAAAAATAAAAAAGGGTTTGGAAAATGTTAAAAAGCGCGCGCTTTTTAACATTTTCCAAACCCTTTTTTAATTTTTTGCAGAATTCTGTAAAATCATCTTTTTGAAAAATTATCTGCTTATTTGATTACTTACCTACATAATTTGTCATTTTTTAAATGCAAATTAATTTTTGTTTTATAAATGAATAAATTTGAAAATACTAAGAAAAGGTTTTTAATATCCGAAAATAACTAAAAATTTATTAATTTATTAAATAATGATGAATATTCAAAAATTTGAATAAGAAAAGGAATATACAACATCGACAAGAAAGTCAGTATACCTATGCATTTCAAAAAATATTTGCGACACTTAAATAAAAAAAATTAGGAAAGTACCAATGTTGAATTACATTAATGAGGTGTATT
This sequence comes from Episyrphus balteatus, assembly GCF_945859705.1. NCBI lineage: Eukaryota > Metazoa > Arthropoda > Insecta > Diptera > Syrphidae > Episyrphus > Episyrphus balteatus. Next base: position 50,771,745 of record NC_079137.1, read on the forward strand.
TAACTTTAGCCAGCGCATATGCTATAAAAAAAAACAGAATTAGCAGAATTTTTTTGTTCAAATATAATGCTGGCAGAATTTTGAAAAGCAGAATTTTAAAAAGCAGAATTTTGAAAAACAGAATAGAAAAAAAGTAGAATTTTGAAAAACAGAATTTTCGCTGAAAAAGCAGAATTTTGAAAAGCAGAATTTTGAAGCCAGAATTTTGACCCGATCCCGTTCAGCACACCAAAGACCATTGGAAAAGTAGTTTATTCATCCAAAACCTTGTTGTGCAGTGTAATGAAATTTAGTTTTTTTATTTTTTTTTTTCACATAACATTTTTTATGTGTTTTAATTTTCTTGAAAACAGCTCTAACGATTTAAGTTTTAGAGTAACTCAGACGGACTTTTAATGATTAATATTTTTTTTGAAATTCATGGTAGCTCTCAGAGAACCGTTTTTTAACTTTTTTATTTTTTTCACAACAGAATATGTATACAATTTTTAGAAAATCTTATTATGCATATGCTTCAATATAAATCAAAGATAAAGTTAAGAAAAAATAAATTTTTCGATTTTTCAAAAAAATTAATTTTGTTTTTTTAATTTATCGAAAGTTGAACATTGAATTTATATTATAAATATTAATGTATTTATATTAAATAAAAAACACTTTCCTTAATTTCTTGGAGCTCAAATTATTTCAACAATTTTTTACTTGCTTTATCTATAGGGCAAGTATTGGTTTCTTGTCGAAAAAAAAAAATTGAGACTTTAATCAAAACAAACATTACGATGATGGATGGAGTGGGTCTCGATATTCCGTATGTCAGTCTGTGCGTTCATCTGTACACATTTCCACAGGGTTGGGGTCGAAATTCTGTATGTTGCAAAATTCTGTATTCAAAATACTGTATGCCAAAATACTGTATGTCAAAATTCTGTATGTGCAAAATGCTGTAGGAACAAAATTCTGAAAGTCAAAATTCTGTATAGCAAAATTCTGGTTGGTCAAAATACTGTATTTCAAAATTCTGTACATCAAAATTCTGTAAATCAAAATTCTGTAAAAATGCTGTAAAAAAATATCGTTTTGATAATGTAAAAAAGTGCGCGCGCACTTTTTTACATTATCAAAACGATATTTTTTTACAGCATTTTTACAGAATTTTGATATACAGTATTTTGCCGTACAGAATTTTACAAAACAGAATTTTGCACGTCAGTATTTTGTTGATACAGTATTTTGACGTACAGAATTTTGTGTTTACAGTATAATGACGTACAGAATTATGGTATTACAGTATTTTGACCCCACAGAATTTTGTCGTACAGAATTTTGACAAGCAGAATTATGACCCGCTCCCATTTCAACAGCCTAAACGGGTAGACGGATTTTCTTCAAATTTGGTACAGATGATTTTTATGGAATTATGAAAGGTGTTTTTTTTTTATGTTTTTTTTATATCTCGCTTAGAAAGTGTACCTCCCATATAAATTTTTCAATTTAAACTAAATATCTCAAAAACGGCTAGAACGATTTTGATTAAACTTTGCAGACGTAATATTCAAAATATTACAATAAAACTGCATTTTTCCAAAAAAAGTCAAATAAAAACATTTTTTTTTTTTTCATTTAAAAAAAATTTTCCCTAAATGTCGGTTCTTCCCCAATATCAATTTATTTTATTTATACAGAGATGTCTTCTAAAATCTACATTTAAACTAATATAAAAGTGCTTTCAACTGCGAGATCAAATACGTGCGACCCAGTTGTGTATTTTATTTTTCTTTAAAGAACGAGTTTTATTGATTTGTTTCTTTTTTTTTTTAATTTTAAAATTTTAACTTTAAAAGAATGTTTGTTTGACTCAGTAGCTAGTGCATTTTTTTAAATAGGAATTTTGTAAAAATAAGCTTTTACAAACTTGTGTGTTGAAGGATTTATTTTTTCTTTCAATCTTCTTTTTGTATATTCCTTGAGTACTTATTACATTTTCGATTTGTAAAGAGTTTGAGACTATTTTGTCTCTGATTTCATATAAACTCTATTGGTTACAAAAACTTACGACCTTTCCTTTGAAAATATTTATAAGCTTATTAAAGTCTTTTGTATTCAGTATTCAAGTTTCCTCACTGTCAGTAAGGTGCATCAAATTTTGTAATGGTCTTAAACGTTCTAAAAGGTTCTCACCCAAATCTCCTTATAAATCAACATTCTTCTGGAAATATAAATTTTTCTTATGGAATAATTTTTGTTCTTTTGCTCATCAAACCTTTTATATAAGAAAAGAACTTCTTTGACATTACACAATAATTCATATTAATTTAACGACGGCTTTAAAAAATGTATAAGAAATATAAAAATTTAAACATTTTTTGTAACACTTTTAGGTCAACCTTTAAGCCTCAATTTAAAAGGTCATATACCTACGAAAAAAAATATATTTTAAAGGAAATATATTGGTTTCACATTTCGAAGAGGATTTATTGCGGTCTTTTTGCTATAAATTACACATTCACCCAAGAGGATAATATCGTTCCATTGATACATTTTTTCACACAGATGTATACCTACGATATATATGGGAATATCCTTCCAACTATCTACCTTTTTCTATAGGTGCAAGGAAAATACTCAAAATGTAAAAAGGTATGAACAAGTATGTTGTAGGTGCAACTACATACTCGTGCTATAAAGGAAAAGTACCTTTCTAGTCTGTTTCATTTGAAATTTTGTTCAAAATTTTTTTGTTGTTTCCTTTTCTAGCTCAGGGAAATTAGTCAAAATATGGGCATGAAATCGCATTTTTCGCGGGACAAATTTTTTTTCATGGAATGTGTTCGGATGGTTGTCTTTATCATAAAAGTCAATTTGTTGGGATAATTGGAGGTTGGGAACAGCCGCCATCTTGGAAAAGAGATTGGTATCGTTTTTATTGAATAGCTCCATTGTTATTCATTTTAACAAAAACTGACAAAGGTAAGACTTATTAACAATAAAATTATCTAAAAAATCATATGCAAAACAATTCCGTGAGTTGATTAAATAAAATTTTATAGTTGGTCAAAGTGCGTGTTTGTATCGCAAGGTTGGGGCAAAATGACATTTGTTCATATATCTGACGAACTTTTGATTTGTTTGGATAATTCTTCAAAAATGAATTATAGTATTTATAATTATCTATAAAATGAGACCACAATCGTTATTGTAACCATCATAAAAGTTCGTCAGATATATGAACAAATGTCATTTTGCCCCAACCTTGCGATACAAACACGCACTTTGACCAACTATAAAATTTTATTTAATCAACTCACGGAATTGTTTTGCATATGATTTTTTAGATAATTTTATTGTTAATAAGTCTTACCTTTGTCAGTTTTTGTTAAAATGAATAACAATGGAGCTATTCAATAAAAACGATACCAATCTCTTTTAATAGATGGCGGCTGTTCCCAACCTCCAATTATCCCAACAAATTGACTTTTATGATAAGGACAACCATCCGAACACATTCCATGAAAAAAATTTTGTCCCGCGAAAAATGCGATTTAATTTACTAATTTCCCTGGGCTATTCTGATATTTGTCTTTTTTTTTTTTAAGGAATTTTTTTTGTGTATTGTCTTCATCAACAGCATAATATAGCAAGTTCCTAGATACTCTTGAGCTTTTGTTACATTTTCTGGTATCGTCTATATTGCTAGTATAGGTAGTAGAATATGCAGTTTACAGGATATTTTAAAGTGAAACGATACTTAGAAATGTTATAGAGAAATTGGATATCCTTTTTAGTATATGTAAGTACAAGGCATACCAATGACTAGGATTTTCCAATGAATTCACTTTAAATAAATTTCTAATAAAACTTCACTCAATAATAGGTGATGGTGAGGCATTATATAGGTACACAAATATTCCTAACATACACAAAAATATAAAGTAGAATAGGCAAGGACAAAAGGACATAACAAATTGTTGCTCTCGCAAACACTAGAACGGAAATGTTATAGGAAGAGTCCGTTTGTTAGTGTTAGTTGTTGTTCAAGTGAAAGCGAATTCAGAAATTATTGCAAAGAATATGTCCTTTATTAAGTGACTCAAGGGATGAATTCTCAAGAATTGGAACTTTCTGATATTTGCCTACTAACGAAGATACTGTCGATATAATTAATCAAAAAATATTGCAAAGATTCATAGTAGAGTCACACGTTCTTGCTCTTATAGGTAAAGTAAAAAATTCTTAACGTTTTAATTAACTTAAAAAAACATAGCTATTTTTATTGTTAGAATCTTTCGAAGATTTCAATGAAAAAGTTGTGATCTATTATCAGTTGTGAAATATATCGAAATTCATTTTTTTCATATGACGAAAAATCAACAGTTTTTTGCACTAAAAGTCCATGGTTCGAGTTTCAAGGCAGCCCTATATTTTTTATAATATTTTCTTTTTGCTATAAATTTATTTAAAAATATTTTTGTTATCTAAGGAAAACAACTTATTTCCTTGTGACGTTATCACGAAAAATCATTGTCCGTAAAAAAAAAATAATTAAAAAATAAATGTTGGTATGGTAGTTTCTATCTAATTTACGATAACTTCAAACAATTCTATTCGATTGCAAATAATTCAGCAACCCGAACTCCTACAAACTTTTGGTTTTCAGTTATGAATAGAGTCTCAAGAGTCCTTTCTTTTTATGTCTCATTCGATGGATTTGGAGAAAATTTTTTTAAATTCTTTTTTTTTTAGACAAGGGGTAGTAATTTTCGAAAATTAAAAAAAAAAAAATCTATTTTTTAACTGAATACATATATGCCTGTTCACTGTGATCTCATATCTGTAAACTAAAACTTGTTTCGGGACCTGGATCCAAAAATATCTGCTTCCGAATAAAGGCAAGAAAAAACATTAGCTATTATTAAAGGAGATGGCACATTTTTCTAGGGAGCTTGGGCTCAGTGTGTTCACTAATAAAATTGGTATCAAATGAAAGGTGACGATAAGCACATTACGTGGGTAAAATATTTTCAAAAACGGTGGTGGGGTTTTGGGGATATTGTAGTTTGAAGTTTCGGATTTCAAAATCAAGATTTCAGCTCTTTTTCAAACAATTAATCGTAGAATGCTTAATAATGGATGTACCTACAAAAATAATATTGATATCAAATGAAAGGTATTTCTCTTGTCTATAAATCTGTATCAAAAATCTTTTTCTATGGTAAAAAAAATTATACATATATTAGGTATTTACTTCTCAAAAGGTGATATTTTTTGGCACATCGAATTATCAAAATATTCAGTGATGACATGGACTTTTTTTTGTAATTATTACAATAGCTGAATATGTTACTTTTTATTTCATATATAAAACAGTTCTATAAATCATACAAAAACCTTATAATAAGCAAAATACACAAAAACGCGCTGAAATATGCTTATTAACTAATAAAAATTGAAACTAGGGTAATCAAGTAATTCGTTTATACCCACACAGAGAAAAATAGACCACATAAAATACAACAAAAACAATAAGATTTCTCTATGGTTTTCATCCAAGAAGGAAACCTTATGAAAACAATCGGGTTTTCCTTATTGTTTTAAAATCTGCAAAAAAATAAAAAAAAAAAGATGATCAGGCTGGGAATCGAACTGGAGACTTCAAATCATTAGTCGGCCACCTTACCACCTGAACCAACCTGCCATGAAATTATTGATAGCGATTTTTGTTCTAGTGCTAAGTTGCAAAAAAAATCAACTTTTCAGTCAAATTTTAATAAGATTTTCTCTATAAAAATAATAAGAAATCTCCTTAAAAAAACCTTATTAATCGTTGATTTTAATAAGATTTCCTTATGAAATGTATGGACGGTAAAACAATATGGCAATCTGTTAGTTTTTAGCGGATCATATTTTTCTCTGTGCGAATTCAGAATTTTTGTGTACCCGAATTCATATTTATGTATACAGGGTGTCCCAAAAGCTAACGTCGAAACGAAAACGGTAGATAGGGTAGGTGGTGACAGTTATCAGAAAAATAATAAAAAAATCGCAGCCATATATTTTGTGAGTTATGGGCATTTGAAAAAAAATCGAAAAATTGGTCACCCTGTGATGGTTTTTCATTTAACGTGACTACAAATCTTAATTTTTTTTTTTTTTGTTAAGGAACCTTGAATAACTATGCTACCAAATGCAATCAAAAATTTTAACTCAGCTGCATCAGTTTTAAATAAAATATTACTTTTTTGCCCAACTAAGTACTAAAAATTTTTACATGACTCTAATTCAATGAACCGTAGTTCAAAAATGCACTACGATGTTTCGGCAAGTTGCCTTAAAAGTTGGTGTGTTCAATTCTCTTTTCAAATGGTATAACATTGTTGAGAATATTCCATGAATAACCGAGATAAATTTTTTTTCTTAAGAAATCCGACTTTTTTATTAGGTAATTTTTCCATATTATTTAAGAGTTTGTATTCTGAGAGGTTCTGAAAGGGTACTTCTCTCAGTGTCAAAAAATTTCACTTTCAGTCATGATAGGTATTTACATTTCAGGTTCTTGGTTCCAATTTCAAATGTAACATTATTGCCAGATTTCAAAATGGAATCATTTTTCTACTGAATTTATCCAATAGTTCCATATTTTCTCTTAACTTAAAAAAAAAACACTTTAGCTCAAAATAATGTAGAAAATCATAATAGACAAACAACATTTTTATCATGTTTTTGTCTAAGAACCATCACAAAGTACAACATAATATTTCACAACAAAAAAACACCCTTTCACGAAATATATTTTTAATAAATAATAATTCTTAAATTCTTTAATTTCAAATAGATATATATTTTGATTTTATTTGTTTTTCCTATTTTTACTTATTTATTTAAGAAAAAAATAAATTTAATATTCTCTTCTTCTTAAATAAATAAATCATTTATGCAAAAAAATAAATCTTCTTAAAACTTTTTGTACATTAAAGCCCCGAAGTAATAAAAAAAAGCTGAATTTTTTTTTACTGGCATTAATGTCAAAATCCAATGATGACGACGATAATAATAAAGAAATATCAAATCAATAAACCCAAAGCACTTATCTGCTAATGGTCATGTTCGAATTCGTTTCCAATCCAGCATCAAAACGATGAGTTTATCACTCACCTCTCTAAAAAAAAGACGGAAAAAAAAATACTACACGCGTTATAATAATAAAAGAATAGATATACCTAGCTTATGGCCAGAAATTCGATCCCAATGGAACTCTATGCCATGTTCCGTTTTATAATCTTCTTGAGCATGCAAACTCATACCTTTTCTTATTTTATACCTATACAGGGTGTCCCAAAAGTTAACGTCGAAACGAAAACGGTAGATAGGGTAGGTGGTGACAGTTATCAGAAAAATAATAAAAAAAATCGCAGCCATACCTATATTTTGGAAGTTATGGGCATTTGAAAACAAGTAGAAAAAATGGTCACCCTGTGACGGTTTTTCATGTGCCGTGACTACAAATCTTAAGTTTTCTCATTTTTTCTTTTGTTACGGAACCTTGAATAACCCTGCTATCAAATGCATTCAAAAATTTTAACTCAGCTGCATCAGTTTTAAAGAAAATATTACTTTTTTTAGGTAATTTTTCCATATTATTAAGGTTCTGAAAGGGTACAAAACTTAAATGATATGGAAAAATTACCTCATAAACAAGTCGGATTTCTTAAGAAAAAAAAATTTATCTCGGTTATTTATGAAATATTCCCAACAATGTTATACCATTTTGAAAAGAGAATTGAACACACCAACTTTTGAGGCAACTTGCCGAAACATCGTAGTGCATTTTTTTTACACTACTTCTCATTGAATTAGAGTCATGTAAAATTTTTTAGTACTAAGTTGGGTAAAAAAGTACTAAAAATAAAAAGAAAGGTAGACCTAAAAACTCCTGGTACAAGCAAATGCAAAAACACCAGCATTCAGTTGGCCTTAGAAGCGGAACAATACAAAACCGGGAGGCTTGCCGCCGATTTCTGAGGTCAACCCGGCGAACCCCACAGGCGGATCACTAGTGTGAAGCAGTAACGTGGGAAGGCTATGATCCCCTCGACATCGAGATCATAACAGAGCCGAGAAAAAGGAAGAAGAAGAAGAAGTTGGGTAAAAAAGTAATATTTTCTTTAAAACTGATGCAGCTGAGTTAAAATTTTTGAATGCATTTAATAGCAGGGTTATTCAAGGTTCCGTAACAAAAGAAAAAAATGAGAAAAATTAAGATTTGTAGTCACGGCACATGAAAAACCGTCACAGGGTGACCATTTTTTTTTCAAATGCCCATAACTCTCAAAATATATGGCTGCGATTTTTTTTATTATTTTTCTGATAACTGTCACCACCTACCCTATCTACCGTTTTCGTTTCGACGTTAACTTTTGGGACACCCTGTATGTTTCGTTACTTCAGTACCCAGTAACGAAACATGCGAGTAACGATACTGTTTAGAAAGTAACGTTTCGTTACTCGTTACTGAAGCAAATACCCGCATTTTAGTAGCGAATACATACGATTTGCTACAGCTCTAATAGGCATCACCTTTCCTTCCTAAATGATTCACTCAATTTTGATTAGGTATCTTCAATACTCGAGACATTTCAAAGAAATATTTCAAGCAACTTTAACAAGAAACAACTCCATGCAACCATTTCTGATCCTTAATCTAGATTTTTTTTGTATTTTGATGGAGGATATCCTTTTCCCCCTTATGACCCGTCCATATCGCTAAAACCCGGTGAATTAAAATAAATTTGTTCATCTGGCATTCCTTACAACATCCGGCCAGTTTATTACTCAAGACATCAGCTACCAATAGATAAACCCAAACTCAAAGTAGACACAGGGTTTTTTTTTCGTATAGAGGGAATAAATGTCAGAAGCATTTTTCTTCTACTCAAAAAAAAACCCTAAGAAGAGTCGATATAAAAACGAAGAAATATGGAAGAGAAAAGGTGTGATAAGAGATGCCGAACAGGAAAAAGGGATTAGGTGAATTTTCGCTTGTGGATATCTATTTGTTATAACTGTAATTTTATTTTATGGACCATCGTCTTCAACGACCGATGAAACGAAGACCGTGGACCGAACAACCGACCGGTTGTTGTATCTCAAAAAGTGGATTTATAAAATAAAAAAAAAAATGACTACTAATAAAAGAACAGATCATGGCACAAAGTATAGCTGAAATTATGGCTATAAGCTTTTTTTTTAGTAGATAAGGGTGTGTTTTTTTTTCGTTTTGTTTTCTTGTCCAATAGCCTTAAGGATATTGTTTGTGCTTACCTGGGCTTAATTTGCTTATTTTTAAAAGTTCTTAGAAAAAAAGAAATTCTAAAAGCAATCGTGAGAAAAAAAAGCCTTTACTTTTTGCTGTGCAATCATGAGGAAATTCTGTTTTCTTTTTTTGAAATTTAATTCCAGGATCATGGATATTTATTTCATTTATGTTGGAAATGTTAAGAGCCAAGAGGGTTACATGAAAAGGTATTAAGATTGAGAATTTTGTAAAATGGGGAATGCATTACTAGCTTACAGAATGTCATTAAAATACCTAGCTAAAATTAGAATTCGGAAAATCTTTCGAAATAAAAAAAAAATGTTTTATTTGATTGTTTGAAATTCTATATCTTTTGTTAAACACAATAGCTTGTAACGTCATCAGATTATGGCTTAAAAGGGTAAACGGTCTTTGCAGGGATATCTACATCTGATACATTAAGACCAAACTAATCTAATTTCGTGTCTCACTCGATGAATTTGTAGAAAATTTCTGAAAAAGGTGTTCTTATTTGGCAAGGTTAAAAAAAAAAACAAAAAAAAAAAAAGAATTTTCTAAATTTTTTACATGAATGAATTATGAACTCATTTCCTTAATTAGAAACCTGTTTCGAGGTTTTTGTCAAAAGTTATCGGCTTCGGTATAAAAACAGACAAAAAAATGCTTTGTTGGAAATATTTCAGGAACCAGACCCCCAAAAGAATTGAGTGGAAGAAAATCTAGTTTAATCTGGTTGTGATACTGGTCTACAATCTTCTTGCATTTTTAACTGGTTTTAGTGGGAACATGGAGATAACAGACCACATAAAATTAAGCGGATCCTACCTTAAAGTAATCGGATTTCTGCATGGTGTTTTGCTAAGATGACTTCCACCATAAATTAAGATGACGTATTATCACATTAATTTCTTTAATGCGCAAAATAAAATAAGGCACTGGCAGCCACTGGGGATCGAACCTGCAACTATTGGGTCACTAGGCGAGTGCCTTACCATGTGCTATCTCACTGTTGGAAATAAGCATGATAAACTGTAACTTGAGCTTAAGTGTGACTATAATTTTAAAATTTTTATTTTTGGTCGGTTTTTTTAGGATGAACATTCACATTAAAATAAGATGAAGTTCACATTAAATTAAACTGAGTTTGAGTGGAATCAAATTATTTAAAGCGGATATCACCTTATTTTAAGGTGGTGAAATTTAATGTGCGCATCATTTTATTTTAAGGTGTCCTTTACCTTTTCTCCGTGAAAAAGCCCTCCGTTAGTACCAAAGTACGATGTCGGAACTCGGATATTTCATCAATATTGACAAGTGCGATAAGTGACAGTTTGTAAAATGAAAACCTAACCGCAATCGTAAATCGTGTTCCATAAAAAATTGTCAATTTTTTAGAATTTTTGGTGAATTTGTGATTAGTTTTTAAGATTTCAGATCATAAAACATTATCTTGCCAGTGAAATTTTGAAGAATTTTTTTTTTGAAAAACTGGGTGAAAACAGAAAAAAACTCTTCAACGAAAATACGTCTGTAAAATTTAATATTCATTTAATCATAAAAAATAAAGGAATATATCTATATTTGTTATTTAAAGGTTTTTATGTTTACCTACTCTAATAAAGCCTTTAAATGTTTGATCATCCTATAAATCTAGTTCACTTCAAATAAAAATTGAAAACAATTCATTCATCTTAAAGTTAATATACCATCTTTTTATCACCTGACCCATTTTAAGGATTTAGAGAAAAATCCTTTTCAAATATCCAAAGTTCTATTAATAAAAAAGAAAAAATTTACTTTGAAAAACATAAATATTTATTTACCTTTTCACCAATAAACCTTATAGCAAAATCATTAAAGAAAAAACTGAAAAAGAACAAACTTCTCCTGACAATATCAACTATTACTTTCTATCCTCCCCCTCTAAACTCTTAAAAAACTAAAAAAAAAAAAAAACTACTTTCAAAAACTCATTCAAAATGTATTTGAAGTATTTTCAAAGACTTTTACCCACAATACAAGTTCTGTTTGAATTGAAAACAAAAGTAAAAAAAAAAATATAGATACATTTTTATGTATAGTTAGATAGTTTTTAGGACGAATCGATTGGATAGCATAGTAGTTAGTTTGTTGCCAAGCTGGAAGCTGCTGCTAAAAGACTGAGAGAAGCGAAAAGCGATGAAAACAGGCATTTGAAGTGTGTTTCGACTGTGTTCGAGTGGGTTTTCGGTACACAATTTATTGTTAACAGTTCAATGGGTTTGCTGAGCAATTGAAAATACACTACTAAGGCGGGCTGCTTATTGAATTTCCTCCACAACTAAATTTTGTTTGGTATTAAATGTCTTTATTATATCTAAGAGGATGGTGTACCATTTAGTTTAAGAGTGTGAGGAAATAGACCCAAACTATTTTCTTCAACATAAAAAAGGAGAAAAAAAGAACTTTCATTTTTAATTTTTAAGCTGTTGCAGTTAGTAGGAAAAATGTTATGAAATAGTTCCTCCAAAAGTAAAACACATTTATCAGACATACCAAATTACATTTTTGGGACCAAAATTAATTGCACTTGCCATATGACTAAAATAATAAAAGTTATTTTTCTCTAAACGGCTCTAACGATTTTGATAGTACGTGAACTGTGGCAGATGAAGTACCTACTACTTCTTAAACAAAAAAAAAGTATATTTTGGACCCTTTCTTGATTACTGACGTTCTCACAAACGACTAAGCCGATTTCAACGAAAATTTGTATATAGATTCTAGATGACAAAATATTTTTTTTAACATTTAAAATTTTTTTTTTGAAATAATAATAATTTTTTTTTAGAGTTTTGTTTTTATGTGTGGAATATGTAGTATTTTATTCAGGAAAGCATACCAATTTTTTAAATTTTCATTATTAAGAAAAAAAAAGATGTTGTCTGTAAAGCCGGTTTACGGACGATGATTTTACATGATAACGTCGTAAGAAAACAGGTTGTAAAAAAATACCTTTTTTCTTTTCTCATTATATTAATTTTTTTATTTTAAAAGCTCACAAAAAAAATTATACCATTAAAAAGCCAAATATTTCTTCTAAATAATAAAACCATTTTTAAAGTTTTACAATGAGCAAAAAGTATTAAAATAATTTATTTAAAACAATCATTTTCATCAAAAAAAGCAAAGAAAACATGTAAATTTATCTTCTCACGCTATTAAATCCATTTTTTTTTTGTCTATTGTCTTAGCTTAAAATATATATATAGATCAAGTCTATAAGACATCTACAAAAAGAGCTAGAATTTTTTAAACTCGATGAAATTTCATCAAAAAAGCAAAAAAACATTTATTTTTATGTTCTCATGCTATTAAATGAATTTTTTCCCTAACAACCTATAAAAATTTTTATACCATGTGAAAGCTGATTGTTTCACCATTCAAATGACGTATCAATCTAATATCAAAGATGTCTACAAGAGAAGTTAGAATTTTTTAAAGTCAACCATGTGGAATTTCCAGACTGAGATTACGGTACTTCCCACACTGGTGGCTGTTCGTGTTCATGGCGCAATAGATCTCCACTGGTGGTGTGGCTTGTAGTTAGTCTAGCGTTATGTGTGATATACCAAATGAAAGGTAATTGTATCAGGATGCTCATAAATGTTTAATCAAATTTCTATCTGCTCTTGGTAAAAAGTTATAATCTGTTGAATTCTAAAATTTTATTTTACCGTTATCTTAAAATTGTGGTTACGAAAATGATTGAAATTTCGCACAAATATAGTCGTAGTCATGGTCTATCATTACTCCATATATAATATTCCTCTATCTATTAAAGAAAAAAAGAATAAAAAACGATGAATATCGGTTAACATTGCCAAAAAACGTGTTTTTTAAAAACTTATTTTTCTCCGTATCCGTATTCAGTCAAAACTCTTTTAACGATTCCAATTTTTTGCACATGTATGCGCATAAAACTTGTCCCATATAACGCCCTACATGTCCCATATAACTTGAGATTTTTTGAACGCTACAAAAAAAGCTAATAATCAAAAACTACTCAAAAATACCCCTAAAAAAGTAGGTATTTTTCAAAAATTCATATTTCGAAACGCAGAGTGTTGGTTCCTAAATGCAGTTATCCTTAAATCAGTCTCCTCTATCTATAACAAAAAGAATCAACTCTCTACGACCACGCGTTTAGATTTAAGTCCAAATTTCATCTTTCCGTTTTACCCCTGTTTACCCTATTAAATGACGGAATTTTTAAAAATCCTTCTTTTGGATTAGGCCTTAGATTAATAACTTTCAAATAAGCTTTAGGAGATATTTGTTTCTCTAATGGTTTATTTTTAATTTTGAATTTAAATTTTTTGCCGCACTGCGAAAGTGCGAGAGTGTAACGCTAGAAAATGGTGTCACTTTTTTTGTGGTGGCTGCCATGGTTCATCGATTTATAAGACGTTATCACGTCAAAAAGTTAAAGAAAAAAAAAACGTTTAAAAAAACGATTTAAAAAAAAAAAATCAAATGTACCTAAGTTTTAAGACAAGGTCTATTTTTAATAAAAAATTTTTCCATAGGTTCTTTTTTTATCCGATTTTCTCCGAAACTACTGCTTCGATTACAACGAATTTTCATGTAAAAAAGAATTTATGTAGATAATTTTAATATAAGCCAAAAATAAAATTTCTAAAAAAATAAGTTTTTGGATTTTAAAGAAAAATATGAAATTTAGTTTTTTGAAAAATCATATTCTCGAAAACCGGAAATTAATTTTTTTTGAAATTTTTATTTTAGATGTTTTTTTTAAATTGCATCCAAATTTGTATTAATTTTAAAATTAAATACAAAAAAAAAAAACGACTCTAACGATTTCAGATGTTGTATTTTTCCATAATCGAATTTTAAGTTTTTTTTTTTTCAAATAAGTTTTTTGCACTTTCCATTGATTTTTTTTTCAATGCAGAAAATTTTTTATTTGCAATAAAATTTATTTTTTTATGCAAAATATTTTTATTTCCAATAAATATTTTTATTTAATGCAAATATTTTTTAGTTGCAATAAAATTTTTTTTGAATGCAAATTTTTTTCAGTTTCAACAAATATTTTTTTATCCCTATGCAATTTTATTTTTATTTGTAATGGAAAACAAATACATTTTACAACCCTGATCCTGAGCAACTTTTACCTAAGAGCAAGTATTTTACTTTTTTAGGACATACATTATGCCTCTTAACAACAAGAACATTCGTTTAATTTCAAGTGGTTTAGGAAATTAAACAAAAATATATTTCAAAATTTCGAAACAGGTTAAAATGAACCATGAATATTTCATCGAGTAGCCTTGCTATTCCAGTATTCTTCATCTCAAGGCGTCACGGAAACTTAAAACATATATATCCATTTCAATTTAAATTGCATTGCTCTCAAATAAACACGTATACAACAATATGATGGCCGGCATACATAGATCTAATTCAAACTAAAGAACTCCTAAAGTTCTATAAATACACGAAGAGAGTTCGGACCTAGAGGATGATAAATATCTAAAAGTATGACCTGAAAAATTTTTATTTTTATAAAATTCTTCTTACTGTTGTCCATCGACCGAAAATTGCTCATTTTGAAGATAAAGTTTGATGTACTGTTGTCTGGTGTGAAGTTTATAGCGACAATTTAGTGCCCCAGGATATAGCTAGTCCTGGATATGCTGGTGACTGCACGTAGCTGGTCTGCAGGCGGCAATCTCGAAACTCTCGCTCACAGTATATGATCTGAAATTGAACGAAATGCATGGAATATTAACTACTTTGTTCTCTAGTACACATACACACACAAAGATATATCGTATATTATTCCTTGAGCCTTTGAAAAGACGTATACAATATGTAGATCGAGATCGGAAACGACAGGATATAGGATGGCGAGTTATGGGTGTCAGGATAACTATAGAGTGGAATGTGTTATGAGGGCAAAACTATATAACCAGTTCGCTATCTCTCTGACGATACTACGCCAAAGGAGGATGAAACAATAATAAATAAAAGTCTTCTTGTTGTTCATCGTCCTTTAACCCGCTTTTAACCGTCAAAGTGGGTGGTGGGTTGGGGCGCACAGTGCTATAGGGGTGATGTGTCATGAATGAACGATTTATTATTCTTCTCACAAAATAACTTAGTATTATGTTTGTCTGGCTGGAATAAGGGTTGGAGAGAAGCGCGCAGAACGAATCAAAGCCAAAAAGGGGTGGGTGTTGTGGGAGTAATATTTAATTTCATAAGTAGATACATAAATGATGGTATACATTAGGGTGGGTCAAAAAAAATCGAAATTCTTTTTTTTTTTTCGGTTTGTACTAGGAAAAATAGATTGCTAGACACCTTTAGAATACACACACCAAATATGAGCTCTTTATATTAATGGGAAGGTCCTCCGCTTTGCAATTTTCTATTTTTACATCAAACTTCTACTAAAAAAATCATTTTTTTATAAATCGACTTTTTTGCAAATTTCTTTACATATTCTTGTAGGAAATTGAACGCTCTACAAAAAAGGTCTCACATATTTTTTTCGTCCGAAAAACCGTTTAAAAGATATTTGAGGTCCAAAAATGCAGAAAATCTTTAAAAATTCGTTTATTGTTCTTAATTTTGTAACAAATTGAAAAATTATAATAAATAAAACGCGAAACACATATTTTTGTAGGAAATTGATTGTTCCATTTTTCATTAATCTAACCATTCTAAAGATATTTAAGGTCAAAGTTTAAAAAAATTACAAAAACGAATTTTTAAAGATTTTCTGGATTTTTGGACCTCAAATATCTTTTAAACGGTTTTTCGGAGTACAAACTCAAAAAAAAAAAAAGAATTTCGATTTTTTTTTACCCACCCTAATATACATGTTTATTCATATGTGTTGTATATCAGAACATATGTAAACAAACACCGATAAGTGCAAACGATATTTTCTTGTCTTTATCGTAAGTTAAAATAATGGCTAGCCATTTTGCTTACACACATGAAAGAATTTATCAATTTCGGGGATTTGATTGTATTTATTTTGTTTCGTTAACATTTTGCATTACAAGTGGGTATAGACTACAGGAATATGTTATGTTGAAAAGATTACTCTTCATAAAGCAGAATATGGCAATATGCGTGGAGAGGTGTCTTGAAAGACCAATTTATTTCAATCACTTCATTAGAATTGAAAAATCAAATACGTCTGTATATTCAGTTTTTAGAGGTAAGTTTGAGGTGTGAAATTGTTATTTTGCATATTTCATCAGGTGTTAGAATTTAGTAATTCATATAGGAATTCATTTGAAAGATTTACTGCTTTAATATTTTTTCAAATATAAAGCACAATGTCCTTATGCATAAATGATGAATGAAAAAAAATTAAGTTTTAGTTTTATTTTAATATCGCACACTCATGACGATCGAATTGTAAGAAAGAGCTGTAGTTATTTTTTAGCTTAAATTAGTCCTTTACATCAATAAGAAATGTGTACTTTCGTTGAGTATGCTCATGCCATACGTATTTTTATTATCTTGACTATTTTATGCTGTCCAAAAAATATTTTAGACTAGAAGTCGATGAGAAAAGTTCGATACTCGCTAGAATACAAGTCTAACGTTAATTTGTTCAATACTTGTTTAAACAAAAAAAAGTAGGTACACCAAATCGACAAAAAAGTGTATCAAATTATAGGTTTATTTTTGGTCTTGGGATGAAACCAAGACGATATTCTCAAAACTGCTGTCGCTGTACCGATTTAACTTGTATTCAGTATTATCAATAAAATTCCTACTTTATATTTGGCCATGTATAGAGTTCATAAAATGCAGGATATTAAGAGGATTACTAATCATTAATAATCTTTTTTATCAAAAAACAAAACCAATTACAGATTTTACTGTCTCTTCGAAAAAAACACCCTTTAACCAAAAGTTTTCTTATGAAAACTCTTTGTTCTTGCTTTCTATCCCAAATTCAATGTTTTCACTAAATTTCATTAGGGTGACCCATCATTTTTGTTTTCACTCAAAAAAACACACTCGCAACCATGATATTTTTATAGACACTTAAGATTCTTGTTTCTTATCTTAAAAGTAACATAATTGCTAAATTTCAATAGGGTACCACTAATATTACTCTAGTATTTCACACTTTTTCAAATATACCCATATTTTTTTTTACTTCTAAAAAAAACACCCTTTCACATAAAAAAAATTTATAGACTTACATTATTCGTAGTTCCCATGGGAAAGAGAAAATATTCAATGAATTTTGTAAGGGTACCATTTATAGAATTGATTTTATCGGACTTATCGCGGATTTTTCCCTATTTCCCAAAAAAACACCCTTTAACCTAAAATATTTGTATAGACTTTTTTAGTTCTTGCTTTCTGTTATAAATGAAACATTTTTACCAATTTTCATTGGTATAACAATTTTTTCCCAGTTTTTGTGGTACTAATTCAGAATTTCATTATTTCTTGAAAAAAAACACTCAAAATAATTTTTACTTTTTATAGATTCTTAATTCTTATACCAACCAAAATTATTTCATCAAGTTTTAAAAATTAATAAAATATAAGCTAGCTGTTAGATGCCATTCTCACACACAACTTAACCTATCAAAAAAACACCCTTTCACCCAAAATATTTTTAAAAACTTTATGAATCCTTTGTCCCTGTTTTATCTTAAAACTTCATCTCAAATTCTGTCAGTGTAGCATGTTTTTCACATGGGTTTCGGTTATATTTTACCTGTTGAGGTCAAAAAACAAGCACCCTGGTTTTTAATCGAAAATAACTTTTCTTAGAGCAATCGTATTGACTTTATTTTTATGTCATTAGATTCGGCATCAAAAAATACCTTGAAAACATGTGTCATAATATGATATTCAACAAACAATTTTTTTCAGTATATTTTTGACCTTCACCCCCTCCCTCTTGTCCGCGAAAAAACACCCTTCCACCCAACTTTTTTTTATAGACTTTTTTTGTACTTGGTTCTTATCCCAAAAGCAAACTTTTTAACAAGTTTCATGAGTGGAACAATTTTTTTTTTAATTTCTTGATTTTATGTACTATTTTACCTGTACTATATAGTACCTACATATATCGCAAGTAAAAATTGATATAATGAGAAAAAAAAGGTATTTTTGTTTAGCTTTTTCTTGTAAATGATGAATACAGTTATTCCGTTTTTCTACAAATCATAGGTATATAAATATGTAAGGTCTTAATCTTTAGCTTAAGTACTTTACTATAAACTTTATTATCTTATAAATTTTTTTACAACAAAGTTGATCATTATTGATCATCAGTAGATCATTTTGTTTTTTTAACAAAAGCACACAGCCTGTTTTCTTAAGAATGACTTTGTCATGTAAAATCATCGTCCGTAAACCGACTTTACAGACAACCATTTTGTTTTACTGAGAGTAATGTTAGCATCAAAAAGAAGATTTCATGAAAATATATTTATCCCGTCCACTTTTTATCAAGAGGAGTATTATTATACAGAATAAATGAAAACCATTTAGGCTTTTTTTCAGTCCAGCTGAGTCTCCATTCAAACATGATTTTCAAAACATGATTTTCTATTGTTTTCAACTTTTAATTCCAGCTTAAATTTGAAAGACCGTATTATAAAAAGTTCTGATTCCATTTCGCAATAAAAATCATGTGAAAATTGAATATGATAATATCCACAAATTATCACACTTGCATGGGTATAATCATTTCATTGAGTGAGAAAAGAAAAACATAAAATAAACGTAAAATACACACAGCATCGTATGACACTCAGCCTTGAATTTGAACTATTACGATTATTATTATATTTTATATATATTTCCATAAGCCATAACTCAAATTGGTAGTCATACTGTCAGTGAAAAACTTTCAAGCCAACTACGTTCTAACAATAAAGTTTATGTTCTCTCAACATCCTTCGTCGTCATCGTCTTCGTAGTACTCGAATCAGGATATAAAATATATATTTTCCCATCTATTTATATTTATAAATGCAAAATCCGTATCCCATTTTATGTTGGTATACACTTTTTGGGAGGTATACAATAGAGAGAGGGAAAAACTGTTCTTTCGAACAATTGGTAAAGTTTATTTTACCGCGACGTATGATGACTTAACAAAAACTTAACTTAGACAACTTAGACCATTCAACCGCCCCCTTTCTTTTTTTTTTCTTTCCTTTTCATCTTGTCCTTCTCTTGTTCTCTGACGTAGGTAAAAAACTTTTTTAATTTCACCAAATAAAAAAAGCAGAAAAGAAAGAATAAAATAAAATAACAAGTTTCCTTGAAGACAGGAATAAAAAAAAAAAAAAAACAGAAGAAAAAAAAGTCAGTAACGACATCAAACTTTAACCACACTACTTCAGAAATTCCGAGTTGAGAATAATTACACATAACACAACCACTACAGACAATAACAACAACAACAACAACAACAATACGAAGAGTACCACCCTCAACGTTCTTTATACAACTTATTTAAAGGAGATCTCCTCCAAAAAGGAACCACCACAACGATTTGTCATCCCTTTATTTGTCTTGAAATTTGTATACATTTGAATAATTAATGCGTTAGGGTGGGTCTGTAGAGAGAGAGGGTTTTTTTACAACAGGACGTCAAAGGACATTTCAATGTGAAAAACTAAGATATCATTCTTCAAAAAAAAAAAAAAACAAATAAGATATACAAAATGATGTCACAGTCCGCATAAATCAGTGATGCTATTGAATTGAAATAATGATTGTACGTATAATCCCTAACGACATCACTTCCAAAAAAAATATAAAAAAAAATCATTTTGTGAATAAGGACCCAAAGTCGAAGAAGTTATGTTTTCTTTATTATCATTTATCAAGAGAAGATTTATTTTTTTGTTCAAATTTTTTATTAAGTGAGGAATTTCTGTTATAAGAAACAGAGATAGAGAGAAAAAGGGGGGTGGGGGAGAAGATTACCCAAAAGTATAGAATAGACAATGATATTTGGAAAATTTTGGGTTAATTTATATGTCAACAACAAAGGGTTCGGTACGGATACCGGACTTACCCTTGAACAATTTCACCTCTTCTGTTGGGATAAAGCTCTGGATGTTGGCCATAGCGCAGGTTAACTTTTATTTGTTGATCAGCTCTGGAATAGAAGGCAAAGTAGGTCTGAAATTGTAAAAAAAAAATATAATAATATAAAGTTTTTGACAATAAAATATATAAGGGTGTGAGTTTTGAATTAATTCATAGAATAACGACAACATTTTGACAACAGGCTCGTATAACGTTCACACAAAAGCTTAAAAGCAGTTACTACTTAATTACTATAATCGACTTATCAACTTTAAGATTAACTCACAAGACCTATAAATATGATTTTATACATTACATATATTTTTCCTAAGAATACTGTATACGAATAAAAAGAGTTATGGCGCACAGAAAATGAAGAAAATTTACTACTATCTAAGTTAGAAGGAAAATAATGTGCAGAATACTGATATGAAAAAATGTTTGAATTGATTTAAGGACGTATAAGCTAAAATTGGTATTCAAGCTTTTTTTATTTATTTCGTCAAAATTCTTAGATAGTAACGAACAAGTGTCACGTTATTTTCAAAAAAAAAAAAAAAGTTTTTATGATTTCTACATTAATCGAAAGGTATTTTTCATTTGAAAAATTTCAAAAAAATTTAAAAAAAAGTTTGTGAAATTTGTTCTCTGTAATTTTTTATTCATTAATAATTCAAAAATTAACATATGCATAAATGCATTTTATTCAGAATAATTCTCATTTAGTTAAAGTCAAAAACATGATGGAATTAAACAAAAATACGGCTTGATACATTAAATCGAAACTTTGTAAGGCTTCTGTAGAGGTATATTAAATTGTATAAGAGTCACAACCAACATTAATCGATATTTTTAACTTTGCGTCCAATTATCTTAAAATCCACTGAAAAAAACTATTTTTATTTATTTTTACTGACTTCCAAAGAGGAGGAGGTATTCAATTCGTCTGCATTTTTTTTTGTGTTTGTTACCTCATAACTTTTAACTGAGTGAACCAATTTTGATAATTAATTTTGTATTGAAAAGCTGGTGACTGCAATGTGGTCCCATTTTAATTTCTTTTAGTTCTGGCCATAGGAACTATTAGAAAAACCATAAAACCATGGATTTAGCCATGGAAGGTTTAGTTTTTTGATAAAAATGATTATTCAAATTATTCTAAAGAATTTTTCATCGCAGCATCTCAAAACTAGAAAGTTAAAGCTATAATTTTTTTTTTTCATATTCTAGTAGGTACAGAATTTTTACCAATCACTAGAAAAACCTCAAATTGGAATTTTTTGTCATCAGTCATCCCTTAATTTCATAAATAAAATGCGCGAACTTGCTCTTATAGTTCAAAGAACCCATATATGTTAGCTTACCAAAGCTAATTTAAGCTTTAAGATATAAATAGGTACAACGGCCACATTTAGCAAAAAATGAAAATTTTTGAATTCATTTTGCTTGACAATTTTTTCGACCGTAAAATTTAAAACAATGCTAAATTAAAATCAAAATAAGACCTATATAACCAACGACGAATATAACATTTATTAAAAACAATGATGCAAAAAGCTTAGTTTTTTTGGTTTTAAAACAAATTTTGAAGTTTTTTCCAAAATTGCAATGCGATTGAAAGAAACAAATTTTTAACGTTTTTAAATTTGCCCCTTTTTACAAAAAGTGGCTATTTTTGTTATATCTTTATGCCAAATTTTCAAAAAAATCAGAATAAAAATATTTTTATTTTTTGCCGTAACTTTTTTTTGAATGTTTCAATAAATTTTAACTTAAAAAATGTTATGAAATACCGGTTTGTTCTGCAATAGTGAGGCGTTCAGAATTATTAAATGGGTCATGTCCACTTCTCTATAAGTCGGATGTTTTAAGATCTTTGTTCAATTATCTTTAGATAATTTGGAAGAACAAATAAATAGCGACGCTAGGTCACTTTGATCCCTTGCAAACATAACCGTAATTACTCAGAGATTGTGTTTTATGACACACATCTGTGAGCAATATGGCTGTAATAAAGGGATGTATCGTATCTTGCGTCGTTATCTATTTGTACACTTATTTTTAGTTTAGAATCCTAAGAAAACTAGTGATAAGATAATTTAAGTAGATGTAAATGTATTTGTAAAATAGAGATAAGATATAGTTATAGAGTAGAGTAGATTTAATTTGAATAAAAGAGAATACTTTTTACCACCAAGCTGTCCGGTTGTTTTTGCGTTTAATGCAGTTGTCGGTATTTTTCATGGTGACCCCTAGTGTTTTATCGAGCACACAATATTAATAAAAAAAAAAAAATGTTCTAAAGTGCGTGTAGTCGAAGTTTAATAAGGAACAAGTCCTTATAAGTTCGTGTTTTGTTTCTTTCTTGTCCAAGTGTTCCGCGTATAAATTAAAAATATGTCTCTTGTAAAACTCCAATATATTATCGGGCAACATATTTTAAGCTTAAAAAGGGAAATGCTTGAGGCCAGCCTTGAGGAGAGAGGGAATCAATTAACTGAATGGAAACTACAACTGGACCACTGGGATTGGCTGTTTGAGGAAACCGACTCAGATTTACGAGCCAGTGGTAACATGCAATACTTTAGGACGAACTGCGCTGCAAAGGTAAGAAACAATATACAATCGGGTAAGAACCTTTGGAGTAAATTAAATGAGGCTTCAAAAATAAGTAAGGTGTCGAGCAAAGTGATTAGTAGGTTCAAACGAGCCATTAAAAACTTTGAGGAAGTTTTGGAGGACTTCCTAACAGGCACTGAAGGCTTAAGTTCTCTTCTTAGGGCAAGAGATTGCGCCGAACAGTTATCTGATGAATATGTGTCAGAAACTGGATCGGAGGATGAGACAACAGAACACCTCAAATTTTTAATTAAAAAATCCGAAAGAATTCTTACTAATTCAGTTGGGGATTATTCTTCTTTTAGAAACATCCTAAGTATTTCAGATACATATCTCTCATATATGCGAGAAGAAAAAAGGAAACTAGTTCCTTTAGAGGAAATTTCACCTCAAGGGCCATTACTGAGAAACTGTACCTTTGGTAAAAGAAGCGGGAATTTTGCATCCAATTGCCCTTCTGTAGAAACTTCAGACACAGCTTCAAATGAAGAGTGTGAAAATACAAACTTTACGTTTGGTTCCAAAACGCAACTCTCGAATGTTCGAGAAGAGTGTATGTTGTGGAAACCCCTTGTAGAGTGTTCTTCTCAAGAGTCAGTAGAAAATGATTTTGACTTGAGAAATCCTGAAAAAGCTACAGAAGAAAAGCGTTTTGTTTTCGAAACCCGCCAAACCAAGCTCTCAAATATTGCAGAAGTTCAAAGGAAAAAGGTTCCTTTGGAGGATAGCTTATCTCAAGTTTTAAAAGCCCATCAAGAAAAAAAGCCTATTTTAAAGGCATCTTTACCTTCAATCGATAATTGCGCTATGGGATGTGATTCCTTTCATTTCACTCATCAATGTGCCAAATTTATTAAATTGAGCTACAAGAAAAAGTTGAAGAAGTTAATCGCAAATAAACTTTGTTTTAAATGTTTGAAAGGCAAACATTTAAGCAAAAGTTGTGGCGAAGGTTCTTGTGATATTTGCAATGGCAATCACAATACTTTGCTTCATGCAGAAAAAAAGGTTCCTAGTACGGAAACTGAGATTATCCTTAGTGATTCGTCATTTGAAGAAGAGCACTTACTTTCGAGCGAAGCATGTTCTTACGAAGAACAACATGACGTGAATCTTCAAACTAATAAAAAACTTGTATCTTCCAAAGCGGAGGAACATGATGTGACCCTTGATGGTCCTTTGGTGAATGAAAAGCCAATTTTCAGTAAAGAAGTAAACAGGATCCTTAGTGATCCAATCGAAATTAAAGTTCTACCGATTTCGAACTATGAAGATTCCGATAAGGAAGAAATTGAAAAGGTCGAAAGGGTAGATTCCCTATTGATTTGTTCTAAAACAAAACAAAGTATGATCTTTGGTAATCCAAGTGAGACTCAAGATCTACAAATTTCAGAATTAAATCTGATATATAATGAAAACGAACTTGATGGGATCGCTTACCCATCAGCAGTAGAAATAGGTTCTAGTTGCTTAAGTTCTGATGAACAAAATTGTATAGTTAAAGTTCCATTGGAAAATCAAACTCTAAAATTAATAGGAACATTTATTAATTCCCTGAGTAATTGTACGATCAAGGAATTCAAGGATTCCGAGGAACAAAAAGTGAAGAAAATCGTAAGTGTTCCAATTTCAAAAGTAAATGTACGCAAGGGATTATTTAAAAATAAACACAGTAAAATGCTGAAAACAAAATATGATGTTTTTAAAGATTATTTTTTTGATAATATTGATCAAAACCTTCAATTTTTATTTAAAATAAATGTAAAACATAAAATAAACATTGAAATCTCCAATTTTACAAGAGTTGGTGTTTTGAAATACTGCTTAAAAAGTATTTCTTACACTAACCTTTTTTATTCGAAAATAAATGAAGATCTTCCTACGTATTCTGTCAAGATTTCTAAACAATATTTTGGTATGTCCAAGGAAATCATTATGAAATGGATATTATTGTTGTACGATAATCGTTATTTGCTTGTTGTGATTTTAAATAAGAAATCTTTCCTTTATCTTAAAATTATAAAATGGCTTACTATACGTGGAAAATATTGTACTAATAAATCGAACAATAAAGTAGGAATACGAGTATGTCCTCAAAATAATTTTAATAATTTTATTAAAGGTGTTTTTCTAACTTTCAAAATACTTATTTTAATTTCAGGCTTCCAGAGAATGTTCATTGTTTATTTTAAATCATGTATTAATATACATTTCCACTTTTCAGGATCCCAAGCGCAGTGTAGAAGCATTGAACTTGAAACAGGAAAGTTCATAGTTACCTTGCATCCTCAAGGCAATTATTTAAATATGAACCATCACAAATCAAGATGGTTAAGTCTGATTCCAAAAGATTTAAAAGGAATCTTTAATTTTAATAAAATTAATGACACTTTGTCGTTTTATTTAAATGAAACTAATTCATTTCAAAAAATTATTTATACCTATGCCCTGGGAAAGTGGCAGGGAATCAAAGAATATCTTTGGCTAAATTGGCCTCTATCCCACACTAGACGCAAGGACAAGCAATGGGACTTCGACAAATTCAAGTACATTGCTCGTCCTTTTCCTAGGAAGGTTACAAAACAATTAGTATATCTATAACTGAAAAATATATCTCGCATTTATAAATAAATAAATAATAATAAAATAAATAAATTAACTGAACAATATAATATCCAATTAATTATAAAAAGTTGTATAGTTATTTGAAAAAGAAATTAAAATATGTCAAACAAAACATTTAAATTTGTATAACATATTATAATGTTTAAGAAAAATATCTTGTTTATGATTTCATTGATATAGTACATGTTAAGAACAATAAATTCATGTAGGTATTTCGTGTTTTTATAAAAATTTATAAGTATTTTGGTTTCCTAAGTTCATGTTCCAAACAGGTTCAAAATGTAAAAAAAATCGGTCTAATTCATTGTAATATCTTGAATAATTGAAGAATTTATAGACTTTACCTAAAAATTGCTTGAATTTAAATATTGTAAAAATTGTAAACTGGCATTATTTATTAAGTTTTATAGTAAGAAGAAATATAATAACATTATCTTAGAATTACACCTAAATTTACCGTCGAACCGAAGGAAGCATTGGACGGACCAAAAAACAACTACTATGGACTATGGAATTGGTATAACTACAAGAGTTAAATGGTTGATTCAGTGAAATTGTATGCTGATGTGATATCACCAGTGAGTGCAGTGGAGTATTTGATAGAATCATCTAGGATTTACATACTGATAAAATTCGAATCCAGTAAAGACGAATGTTCAAGAGATGATGACCTTGGTTTGCTCCCAATTTTCCAGTAATACCACACTTGCTTAAAAGACTTAATCACCCTTGATCGATATAATGACGAGTTTAAATGGTTAATAAACGACGATGAAGAATGTTGGATATAAATATTGACAAGGGTCTTATTTATCGACTATTCAAATCCCGATCGATGTACCATTGGCAACCAGATGTTAGCACTTGCATATCCTAGCAATCGGATTGAGTTCTGAAAGAAGAAAATGGTGACACCGTTTTTAGCATATGAAGTCAAGGACTCTCGCAAAAACGGCATATGAAGACATCACGGTGCCTCCTTGAAGTAAAATTAAAATAGGATGAAACAACTCTTGAAGATACTGGTGAACAATCTCAAATCGTTGTATCCAGTTGATATATCCTGCAGAAGCACCACTTGCGGCATACAGCATCGTCATAAAAGCGAATCCTACCACAATAATTCTACCAATTTCCAACGACGACGTTTCTGAAGATCAGCATAACCCTAACACCATTAAATTGCCACATTTTCAATGATGCCAATGGCGGGAGTATGTTCAATTATCTTTAGATAATTTGGAAGAACAAATAAATAGCGACGCTAGGTCACTTTGATCCCTTGCAAACATAACCGTAATTACTCAGAGATTGTGTTTTATGACACACATCTGTGAGCAATATGGCTGTAATAAAGGGATGTATCGTATCTTGCGTCGTTATCTATTTGTACACTTATTTTTAGTTTAGAATCCTAAGAAAACTAGTGATAAGATAATTTAAGTAGATGTAAATGTATTTGTAAAATAGAGATAAGATATAGTTATAGAGTAGAGTAGATTTAATTTGAATAAAAGAGAATACTTTTTACCACCAAGCTGTCCGGTTGTTTTTGCGTTTAATGCAGTTGTCGGTATTTTTCAATCTTAAAAGTGTCTAGTCCGTAGATTTATCTTCGGATTAGATTAATATGTAATGTAATGTAAGATCTTAAAAATTATATGTTTGTTTTTTTTTTTTTTTTTGTTATTCTGAACGCCTCATATGTATAAGCGATTGACCAAAATATATGGCAATTTTCGCAAAAAACGAGAACGATATAATGAAGACCAAATTTAATCGAAATTGGTGGAGCCGTTTCTAAAAAGCCTATTGTAAAAAACTTCAAGCGAACACATTCAGGCTTTAGATCAATGATGGACGCACATACTTTTTTTTGAAAAAAGCAATAAGGATTGTGATGAAAAAAATTTAAATAATTTTTAGGAAGTTAAACTTTTTGATTTTTTTCTTTCGAAAATCATTTTACTCCCCAAAGAATCTATCTTACTATTTGCTATAGAACCGTATTTTTATAATCTGAATTCCAAAACGAATAGTTCAGTTACAATAAAAATTTTAATACAAATGTTGGGGTGCTTCTTAAAAATCAATTTTCGAAATTTTAATGGGATACCCTTTCATTTTGTTCTTCCTGCCTTAAATATAAATTGAGTAAAATTCGGTCCAGTTTAAACACGTTCTAGGGGTCGCTACCACAACTCAAAGTTTTGAAAAATACACTAAATTTTGTTTTTTTTTTTCTCAGAAAATTTAAAAATTTGTAATCAGAATTAAGTACTTTATATTAAATCTTTAACTGTTTTGAAAGAAGTTTTGATAAAAATACAGCGGAATAAAAATGAAGTTTAATTTTGAATATTTTTGAATTTGACATTTTTTTGTGTTATTCTGTTGAATAGCCTAATTGAAAAATTCAATGATTTTATCTGATTGTTTATGAGCCTAATATCTTTATTCGACAGACAGTTAACTGACTGTTTATTAGAAGATTGAAAAATCGGGTCTTAAACGTACTTTGTATTGTAACAAAAAAAAATTTGTTGAAATTGATCTTTTTTTTTTAATTAAATCTTTAGTGAATGGTAGCGACCCCCAAATTTTAATATTAAAATCGGAAAAAAATACCATACACTATGCTTATATGGTAGAACATAATGCAGGGGTGTCCCATTAAAAAATCTAAAAAAAGATTTTTTCAACCATATAAGAAGCACCCTAACAAATATATTTCTATTATGTTTAAAATTAATCAAAAAAAAAATTGGAATTTTTTTTTTTGGAAAAATTTATTTTTTAATTAAACAGTTCAATATATTTAAGTTGGGCCCTTCGCATACTACTAAATTGTTTTAGATCCTTTTTCTGTCACCAAAAAATCAAGGTGCCTGTACAAAAGAAGAATCCTAGAATCCTCTAGGACACCTAGAGTTTTTGGTCGCAGGACCTCAGGTAACGTTTCTCTATTTTTGAACACCAGAGTATTTCACTTCACCAGAAACAAGCGCTTAACTTTGGAACTATTCTATTTTTAATTTTAACCAAATACAAAAGATGAAAAACCAGAGTTAGAAGTTTTTGTCAAGAAATCAATAACTAAACTAAAAAAAGAAAAAAAAAAGAGAGATGGTCCCAAAAAGGAGACATAAGGCAACCCAAAATATATATGATTTATGCTGCCAAAAAAAAAAAAAACTAATTTCCTAAGCCAAATAACAAACATTTAAAAAAATATCTATGTACGTTAGGGTGTCCGTTATTTCCCAAAGTGATGTTTTCGGGGGAGACACCCCCCAGATCGAAAGCTTAGGGCCTAAATAAGGGGAATTTAGCACAAAAAATTTTTTTGGAGGTCATTAACCCTTGCCTCTAAGGTCATACTTTCCCCATACAAATTTGTATGGGAAATTTTTAACTCATACATAAATTTTTTTTTTCTCTCGAGTTAAATCATCTATTTTTAAAATGTTTGTTGATTCTGGTTGGAAAATAGTTCCTTTAAAAGATTACATTCAAAATTTCCCGTTAAAAATTTTTTTTATATTTTATTTCGGTTTTTGAAATTATTAGCTGTTTTCGTAGTTTTTGCTTTAACCTATCACATAATTTTAAATGCAGTTTTATTGGTTTTTAATTCTTTTCAAATATTGCATTCAAAAATTTGTGTATAAATCAAAAATTTTAATTTTTTTAAATTTCTATTAGAAATTTTTGCCGTTTTTATATTAAATAAACATTATTAAATACTTTACCCTTTCTTGTTTGCAACTTTTTTGATGTCATTTTTTAGGTGAATAATTTTTAAACAAAATTCAATAAAAATATTGTAAACATATCTTTTGTAGTTTGAGAAAAATAAATTTAAACGTATATAAAAATTAAAATTTTTGATTTATACACAAATTTTTGAATGCAATATTTGAAAAGAATTAAAAACCAATAAAACTGCATTTAAAATTATGTGATAGGTTAAAGCAAAAACTACGAAAACAGCTAATAATTTCAAAAACCGAAATAAAATATAAAAAAAATTTTTAACGGGAAATTTTGAATGTAATCTTTTAAAGGAACTATTTTCCAACCAGAATCAACAAACATTTTAAAAATAGTTGATTTAACTCGAGAGAAAAAAAATTTATGTATGAGTTAAAAATTTCCCATATAAATTTGTATGGGGAAAGTATGACCTTAGAGGCACGGGTTAATGACCTCCAAAAAATTTGTTTTTGCTAAATTCCCCGTATTTAGGCCCTAAACCTTTGATCTGGGGGGTGTCAACCCCGAAAACATCACTTTGGGAAATAAGGACACCCTAGTGTACAATGTACAATATCCTATGAATATCTTTTACACAAAAAACAAAAAAAAAAACAAAACAAAATCATTCAAAGCAATAGTTCATCTAATATTTACACTTCCCACATTGTGAGCATAGATGCATGAAGCATCAGTAGCAACAAAAACAACAAAAACAAGAACTATTTATGAAAAGTTTATCTTTATCTTTAGCTTTGTCGTTGTTGTTTTTGCTTTTAACCTAAGACTAACAAGTTTATTTTTGTGAAAATATATATTTAAAAAATACACACATAAACAGAGAGAAATAGAGAATAGAGTAGAAGATTGTATGAGTAGGTATATCCTCAAAAGGTAGATAGATACGTTTGTGGACCTCTATATCATCAACATCATCATCATATGAGTAAGTCCAAGGGCGGATCCAGGATTTTTTTCTGGGGAGGGCACAAGGGACGGATTGGCAAAAAAATCAGCAATAACAGTTAGAAATAAAGTGAAGTATCATACGACTGACTGACAAGCAGCGAATTTTAACGACGCACAGTGCGGTATTTTAGTCTAAAACCTGGCCAAACATATTTGGGCACATTTTCCACATCAAATAGGTACCAAATTACAAAAAAAATATTCGGAAGGAAAAATTTTCATTTTCTTGGTACAGTAAAAGCCACTTAAGTGCTTACCCACTTACCTCCCGATTAGCCGGGAGAAAAAAAATATTAAAAATCATAAAATGCACGTATAACCCTGTACTATAACTTTTCTTAAAGTTCGTTATTTATTTTATTTTTTGAGTCAAGTTGTTTCATTAAGGCCCATTTGCTGAAACGAAACTTAAATAGTTAAGTAAAACCTAAAGAGCTAAGTTTCACATAACGGTTTGATCGAATTTAAAACTAACATAACTTAGCGGGAAGAAATTTAAGAACGTAAGCAGTTAGTGTTCTACTTAAGTATTTTTATTAAATAAAAAAGAAAAGAATGCGGCTTAAGAAATGGATGTATGTAGTCAAAAATTACATCAATTACACTGGTTTACAAAATTAAACTTTTTTTTTGTTGCCGGAACAAAAATATACTTTTCTGAAGGTTTTTGGTGTGCTGAACTCGAATCCGAAGTCAAAAAAATTCTAGCAGCTCCCGTTTTTGAGATATTACCGTTAGAAAATGCAGCACTTCGGACCTAATTCTTTTATATAAGGAAAATTGTTTGAGCATATTTAATGATGGTTTTTATAAGAACTATTTTCCACCTTTTTAAATCTGTTTAAATCTTTCCGATATCTTTTTTACTGTACGAGATATCCTCAGTTGTTTGGTATTTTTATAACGTCATTATCTACTTTATGATATATGAAGCCAAACCCACTTACTTCATTTTAAGATATCTCGGGCAATACAAAAGATATTGAAAAGATTTAAACAGGCATCGAAAGATGGGAAATAGTTCTTATAGAAACCGCTACTAAATATGCTCAAACAATTTTCATTATACAATAGAATAAGGTCCGAAAAACTCAAAAAAACGTTTTTTTGCATTTTCTAACGGTAATATCTCAAAAACGAGAGCTGCTAGAATTTTTTTGACTTCGGATTCGAGTTCAGCACACCGAAAACCTTCAGAAAAGTATATTTTTGTTCCGGCAACAGAACCCTTGTTAACCAATGTTATCAATTTAATAGAAATTTTTTCACTTTCATTAGCATTTACCATCTACAGATGGAAAAACTTTCAACACAAATTTTTGAAACACTGTTTACTTTATGTTATCATAATTTTCATTCTTAGTTTTGTCAATCGCACACATTTAAAAATTAAATTCTTTCAAATGAATATTTTTTCAAAATTAAATTTAACATATATTTTTGGTCACTTTCACTGTTGAATCTTTTTTTTCTGTAATAAAAAGACACACACTTTTCTTAACAACAAATTTGTTGCATTCTAACTGCTTAATTTTCTCAAAAACAATTCGAATTTTTTGACTTTTCTATCGATTTGACATTTGGATTTGAAGTTCTCAGCGATTTATATCATGAAAGAAAATCATTGCTGAGTTCCATATAAATATTTTTTAGCAACGTAGAATAAAATAAGAAGAACTTAAGAACTATGTTGGACCTATGTAGTTAGGATTCAAATTTATGACCCGTATGAGCAAATGGGCCTACATAAATAGTTTTTGAGAAATTAAGTTTTAAAGATGAAATGTAGAAAAAAAAATGTTTTCGTTTTTTAATTGATTTTGTATAAAATTTTGCAATATTATGGACATATTTATACCATTTTTTAATGACCTCGTAGTTTTTAGTCAAATACTAGAGACTTCATTCTAATAAAAAATATTAAAGTTCCTAAGATTAAAAAAAAAAAACTGAAACATAGGTAGGTACTTTTTTTCTGGGAAAAGTTTTGTTGTTTTTATTTGCAATACATTTTTTTATATCTCAAGAATATTGGGTTCAAATTGTAGGTCTATTGGAGCCAAATTGACCAAGTTATGAGTATTTTAATACTTCGCTTACGAACGTTTTAGTCCAGGGTTCAAAACTTATTAAATCGTTCTCCCCACAACTAATGTTTTCAAGCCGGTGCCCTTTATAACTTCAAAACTACTGCACCGATTCTTTTGAAATTTGTGGCGGGTTGCGCTATTTTAAAAACACTAACGTGAGAAAAAAATAACGAAAAAAGTGCAAATTTTTTAAGTGTGTATTTCAACCCCTTCGTATGGAAAAATAGAGTTGCATATACAATTAAATTTTTTTTAGAATACAATTCATACCTTAATTGTCAATGTCCATATCAAAATTTTTCACCAAAATCACTTTGAAGTTAAAAAAAAAAAACACTTAGAAAATTCACTTTTTTTTAAATCGAAAAAAAAATTCGTGTTTACCCAACAAATAGTAGTTTATTTATTTGTGAGGTGGATCAACAAACAATAAAATTCGCATTTTTAGCCAGAAATAGACAAGAGTTTCACTTAAGTTCTTTCTGTTATTATTCATATATTTTAACAACTCTTATAATTTGATTTGCTTTAAGTATGAACCAGTTCTGGGGGGGGGCACGTGCCCCCGTGCCCCCCCCCCCCTGGATCCGCCGGTGAGTAAGTCTACACTCTTGAAGAAAATTGCTTTATCCAAAGACCTCTTGAAACAATACTCTTTTCTATTCTGCATCTCAATCTACTTTTTTCTTTTATAAATTTTTTTTTTTTTTTCATTTTTTGTTATTTCAAAGGACAAAAAGCAGAAAAAGCAATGCATATAAAAGATGGAATAAAATAAAAATAAATTTGATGAAGCTGTCTTTCATGGAAAATGCAGATGCGCTACACACAAGAGACAAGAACATAAAAATTAAATAATAACATGCATTCTATAACTCCTTCTTTGTCTCCATATACACACAACCGGTGTGGATGTGGGGTAGTCTTGTTGACAGAATAGCATGTTATCTTCATGTGATCCTGACCGCATAAACACACACCCACCATTCCACCCACCCAGCCAACACACAAAGAGAGAGGGCATCATCGCTTCGTTTCGTTT
The DNA here is from genome assembly GCF_945859705.1 of Episyrphus balteatus. Lineage (NCBI taxonomy): Eukaryota > Metazoa > Arthropoda > Insecta > Diptera > Syrphidae > Episyrphus > Episyrphus balteatus. The sequence goes on from NC_079137.1 coordinate 50,805,259, forward strand.
GAATGAAGCTCGAAAGATATGGAGAAAGTACATAAAGACGTTTATTTACTCCACTTGATATAGCTACTCAAAAATATTAATGAAATTCTTATGAGTCTTGGCGGCATACGTGGCGTATGAGTATTATTTTTCTCAACCGCTATTAATGACATTCTCCTTCTCTTTCGCTTTTGTATTTATCAATCTTCATGATGAGTTCAGCTGGTGGAAAAACCAGAAAGTAGCAGATCGATTTGAAACTCACCTTCGTCCTTAAAAGATGAGAAGGTGTATATTTTTGATTATTTAGTTCCACTTCCGGCCAATTTGTCAAATTAATTTACATAATTATTTCTCGTATATTTAATTCAAAAGTCTTACATCACCCAACAGTGCCAAAGCCAGTGTCAGTGATCAATAATAATTGGCAATTAAATAAATTTGATATTATTATCTTTGACTGAAGTAGATTTGCATGAATCCTGCACACACACAATGAGAGTGTGATGATTATAATTATGCTAATTAACTGCGGCATATTATAATGAAAAGCCTGTGGAGTCAATTGCTACAAATTGACTCACAATCAGGTAAATTTTTTTATGTATTTGTTGTTGTTTGAATAAAATGGTAGTAGAATTAACACACAGTAAACAAACCTTTTGAACTTACCAACACAATGAAAAAGATGTTTCAGGGACACATCAAACCGCCAACGCGCGTGAGAATGAATCCCTAAGGTGAAACTTGAAGCTTCACGCGCAAATACCCAAAGCACTTATTTCGCTGTCGAACCTTTTCAGTGATTTGTATACTCGCTTTTCAACAAGCCGCCAACGCGCTACAGCCGCCACCGCCAACGACTCTATATGTCCTCAAGGATCTTAACCTCTTTCTCTGTGAAGTTCACTCCCTTTGACGTTGAAAAATGTTTTAAAAATACCTTGAAAAGACACAAAAAACCAAGCCAACAAAAAAAAAAAAAAAAGAAAATTCACGACAGACATTTTGACGTGGTGTTATAGTTTAAGGGTATGTTCTTTTCAACAGCCTGCTAATATCGCATTGGCATAAAATTCTGCACCTGATGGATTCCCAAAGTGACAGCAGCAATAAAAGGGTCTGTTATATAGCTGCAGGACACATTATGAAGCTTATGCTTTTGCTTGCTGCTGCTCTCTGTCAACGACACGGGGCTGTGAAAAGATTTTTCATATATTTTTTCTACATCTCTTTCTCTTAAAGCTATTTCTATTTTTGTATTCATTCTTTTATTTTATGACAACGACTAAGGTATAACGGTATATTATGATGATGTGTCTAGAGTTAGTCTGATGATGGGAAAATTGTGCGGAATATGCATGAGCATAACACAAGTTAAAAATAAATCTTCTTTGTGTGTGTGTGTGGGTGTGTTTTTGGTTTTAGCGCGTTGGAGGAAGAATTGGGATAAAAACGGAAGTGTTTTGTGTTCTTGTGTGGACTATGTAATACATAATTTAACAGGTTCATTACTTAAATGACTTACAATAAATTTTAATGCGGAAGTGGTGATCCAAAGTTATTATGGTATAGATACCCATGGGGGTATGTTGGTGTGGTACCATGTTGCTTATTTTAATCTTGTGATGAAATATGTACTAAGAATCAATCATATAAAAAACTGGTGTATGGCTGAGATATTCGATGAAAGCATAAAGTATATAGAAGATAAATAGGAACAGTTTTATATGAAATATAGGTAGTGTTATCATATTCTGTCACATTTTAGAGTTATTTTTTTTTTTTTTGATAAATTCTAGTCTCCACAATTTTTTTCAGATTTATTTCCCCACTTTGCATATTTAATTCACTTCACTAATTTACAAAAAAAATTCATCGTTTGTACTTAAAAAAAAATATATTAGTAGAGTTAGTAAGGCAAATTATTAGGGAACACGGCCGAACAGCTTTGACTTTCACGATTTTTAAAGTGAAAACTTCTTTAGTATCGTAGTGATTTGAAACAAGATGAAACGAACAGCTTTGACTTTCACGATTTTTAAAGTGAAAACTTCTTTAGTATCGTAGTGATTTGAAACAAGATGAAACGAAAACGCGACACGACTTCAACTTGTTATAACTTTTTTTTTAATAGATAGATGAATGAAATTTGTACTGCAGATAGGTAATTAAATAAATTATAATTGTACAAAATTTCAATTAATTTCATATTCAAAATTCGGAGATAACGGTAAAAAGATGTTCTTTTCCAACACACTTTATATCTTTTGATCTAGTGCACATACACATTTTATTTAACTTTAATACGCATGCTGATAACATTACCTTTTATTTGATATATCACACATAACGGTACGTGCTCTACAAGTTACACAATCTTAAATTGAAAAATACCTCAAAACACCTGTGGAGATCTGTTGGCGATGACCAGCTACCAGTGTAGGAAATTCGACATGGTTGACTTTAAAAAATTCTAACTTCTCTTTTAGACTTCTTTGAAATTAGATTTATGCATCATTATACAAGGTAAAACAATGATCTTTCACACGGTATAAATTTTTTTATAGGTTGTCAAACAAAAAAATTGAATTAATAGCATGAGAACATAAAAATAAATTTTTTTTTTTGCTTTTTTGATGAAATTTCATCGAGTTTAAAAAATTCTAGCTCTTTTTGTAGATGTCTCATAGACCTGATCGATATATATATTTTGAGCTTAGACAATAAGCTTTAAGATGATATAAAATTTATATAGGTTGTCATATAAAAAACAAGGTGATAGAATAAAAATAGGTAGATTTTTTCTATTTTTTTTTTTTGCAAAAAAATGATTTTTTAATTTTTCACTTCTACCACGTGTGAATTGCACACATGATTTTTTTTTTTTTTTTTTTGCTTAAATTTCATAAAACAAATGATAGCAAAAGATGCTCTTGGTAATTTAAGAAAAAAAAAAATATAAGGGAGTAAGGGACAACCTTCCATCGTTTCAGCGATAAATGCACTTTTCTCATAATCTGACTTCAAACACAAAAAAAAAAAATATTTTGAAAACAACGGCAACACCTACAATATTTTAAAACACATTTTTAAAATGTTGGCCATAAATATTATCAGTTGAATTCCGAAGCAGAAAGGGTAATATATATCACACTTTTGAAAACAAAATTAAAAATTACTATAATTTCAATGGTTTTTTTTTTTTTTGATAAAAACTGAGTTTTTGCATTGAAATAATTAATTTTCTCAAAGATTTTGGTAAATAAGAACTTTAAATCAAAACGGAAACACCGGCAATTTTTAATCTATAGACTTTAAAGTATTTTTAATTACCGACGTTTGAAAAAAAAGATCATCACAATCTAAGCTGTTCGGCCGGGTTCCCTAATATTGCCAATTTTTGAGCTTTAGTTACTCGATTATATTTGTTGATTTATTTTCAAGTTATTCTGTTTGACTTGCAAAGGGGTGAATTTGGTTTGCAAATTAATGATTTTAATAAAAATAAATTGCACGACTGGGGTCGCACGTACTTGCTCTTAGAGTTAAAGTTGCTTAAATTTTTAAGACTTTTTATATTAAATTTGGAAAAAAAAAAATAAAATTCGTTTAAAAAAAAAATAAAATAAAATCTGAAATTGAATTGCCCTCCAAAACATGATTGATATATTAACATGCATTTTTAGAAAAAAAATTTTCAAAATCGTTAGAGCCGTTTTTTCTTCACAAAAAGTTTCGTTGAAATCGAATAAGCAGTTTCCGAAATAATCGGATTTGAAAAAAAACGGTTCTATGGCAGGTACCGTTAATAATGATTTTCAAAAATTTTTTTTTTTCATTGAAAGATAGACCTTAGCTTAAAACTAACACTTGAATTTTTTAAACAAAATCGTTGGAGCCGTTTTTGAGATATTTTAATTTTACTAAAATCGGTATATGACAAGTACCGTTATTTTTGGTCCAAAAAAATTAATTCCAAAAACCCCTCTGGAGAGTCGCCAAATAACGCTACATACCAAGTTTGACATTAATCGGTTTATCCGTTTAGGCTGTAGCTTCTTATACAGACAGACAGACAGACAGACGGACTTCCGGGACCCACTTTTTTGGCATTGTCTACCATCGTAATGTCATGGAAAAATGTTATCTCAACTTTTTTTTTTGTACGAATGCATAACTTGATATATAGTACCGTATCGCAAGTAAAAATTGTTGAAATAAATTGGCAAAATTATTACGTTAATTCTTAAAAGCGTGCACTAAATGTATTTGTTGATTTATTTCCAAGATTTACAAAGAGGTAAATTTCGTTCGCAAATTATTGAGTTTAATAAGAAAATTGTGGAAATAAGTTGGAAAAATCTGACGATTGCATCTACGGTCTGGCCAAGAAGTCTTATTACCTACTAAGAGTTATTAAGGCGGGAATTAACAGGAACGGTGTAATTTTAAACCAACTTAGAAATAAAAACCTGAATTCTTTTATTGAAGCTGCAGGACACGCGTTGGAGTATAAAGACTTATTTTTTGAAAACAATTAGCAAGTGGCGCCATCTTGCGCTTATAATAATTGAATAGTTTATTTCAGAAACAGCATGTCCATTTTTCCCAAAATTTTTTTTTGGAGATTTCTCATTTAGGTATAGTTATTCATCTTCTGGAAAAAAATTAATTATGTCAGACCCCCCCAAATACGAAAACTGAAAGAAAAGGGTTCAAAATATATGGAAATATTTCACCCGGTGACAACATTTTTGACTGCTAAATACTTGACTTTTTATCAGTTTTAAGTTATTTTGGCAGCAATCTTGACACACACACCCTTTTGTTATACATCTTTAAAAAGGTAAGGAATTACTCTATCTATATCTATTTAATTCATTAAAATTTAACTCAGGGTTCAAAAGTTATAGCCAGATTTCCTCGCGGTGTCAGCGTGTTTTACTCTTGAATATATGACATTTTACCAGTTTTTAATTATTTTGCCAGCCATCATGACAAGCAAGCTTTAAAATTATACATCAATAAAGAGGTAAAGATAATCTATCTACTGCTATTTGATTCATTAAAATCAGACGCAGGGTTCAAAAGCTATAGCTAGATGAAAACAAAAGTTTTACCAACAAAAAGTAGTTTTGAGCAGAAACGACATAAGTCCAGCGACTTTAAAGGCTTAAAAACCCGCTAAGACTTGAAAAAAAAGGTTTATATTTTAAAGGTTTTTAAATTTGTCTTTAGCTAGATTATAACTCGGCATACTCTAAATTTGAAGTGTTGTGGAGTTCTAACATAAAAAACAGTTTTTTACCGACTTCAAAAGGAGGAGGTATTCAATTCGTCTGTATTTTTTTTTTTACCGCATAACTTTGGACTGAGTGAACCAATTTTGATAATTTTTTTGTATTTTAAAGCTGGTGGCTGCAGTGTGGTCCCATTTCAATTTCGTTCACTTTTAGCCATATTAACTATTTTAAAAACCATAAAACCCAGTTTTGATCCATGGAAGTCGGTTTTGTTTTTTTGCTAAAAATGATTATTGTTGCTCCTGAAAAGTTAGTGCTCATGGACTTATGCTGTTTCTGAAATAAACGATTCAATTGTAAAACAGTTTTCTTATGGTATGAACTATGAACCTATCTAATGGCTTCCATTTTCTTTTACGTTTTTAATACAGTTTGATTAAAAATTAATTTTCTTGTATAGCCCAGTAATTTTAGGCATTTTTTACCCCAATCTGCGGAAAAATTCCTACTGGGCTCGATTTTGCTATAGAACTTCGTTACGGCGTTTTTATGAAGATGTGAAAAATCGACATTGATATCGCGTCAATTCAATACTGTCTAATTTTAGGTATATCAAGTTTAATTTAGTTCACAAATTCTTAAAACTAAATCCATAGCACTTATATCGCAAACACAAATTGGATACTTTTAAATTAGAGGGAATTGACAGTTTCAGGGAATTGTTTTGTTCGCTAATTTCATTATATAACAATTTTTAAATAAATTTTATCATAAAAACAAATTATAATTTAAATTAATTTTATATTAATTGAATTTTCATTGGAAATTATTTTCATACTGTTAGTCATTTTTGTGTAATAATAAATTTTCAAAAGAGAACAAAAAAAAACTGAATTTTGCCAATATAAAAAGCTTAAAAATTAACAGCATACAAACTAGCACATATAGCTAATTATAATTTAATCAAAATATTAACCAAACGCATATTATAATTTTTATTTTTTCAAAAACAGAATTCTAAGAAATAATTACTATTACAAATCCAATTAATTTTAAACTTTGCTTTGTTACCAAATCAAAATTACTGTAATGTGACATTTATTTTTAACCAAAGGACCGCAATTAAAAAGGGTAAATATTCACCCAAATGACATTTCTATATTACACAAAATGCAATTAAATAATGGCCCTGAGGTTATAACACAACATAAACGCTGAAATATTCAAATGCAACTATACACAAATATTTAAGGAAACCAACAGACCAGATAATGGGTCTCGTCATATACTCATACCAATCTCGTACCCGTACAAACCCGAAACGTAGCAACTTTTGTTTCGATTAACCCATTTCGTGTTTATGTTGGACATTTCAACTGTTTCAGATTTGATCATAGTATTTTGTAGATAAACAAACCACACAGCATAGCCTTGTTCAAACGATTAATTTAGCCGAAAACGTTGCTCGCTGGGAATGTTTAGATCAAATCATACAAAGAGGACAACCTGATATCTCTGGGACTCATTTTGGCAGCGTACGGGTACGAGATTAGCATAGAGCAAAATTATTCTCAGGTATTGAAATCTCCTTTCAAAAAGACCATTTCGTCAACACAATTTCTGTTTAGAGACTATTTGAAGAGCAGCAGCTGGGGTTTTGGCCAAAAAGGCTTTGAGGTAAAATAAAGCCTTATTATCCAAAGGCTTTATACATGTTTAACAAGCAAACGATATGTTTGTGTACAAGTAAACCGTGAAAGGGTGTTTCCTGTTAAATATTTGACATCCTCACAAACACACTAATAGATACCACAGCTTGGAACAGCAACAGTCATAGCACCAATGTTATAGAAATGTGAACTTACCTGATCCGTGAAAATATCGGTATGGAAGAGGACTTTGACATAGCTCGTTTCACTAATGAACGTTTGTGGTTGTTCGGCTCCACCGCAAAACATTTCCGGTTCTCGTCGATTCGATACGTCCGTTTTGGCATTACCATCAACAATCTGTAAACACACACAAAAAGGGATACTTTCAATTTTTATTTTTGTTTTTTTTTTCTTGGACTTTGTAAAAGGAAAAGGTGAAAAGTGGCTCATCAAAGTCTTAATAGTGCTGTAAAGTTGTTTATTTTTTTTTTTTTGTGCACTGAGAAAACTGAAAGAGAACTCTGATTAGGACTAATAGCTTTGGTGTTGGTAAACAATGATTTTGTTCAAAATTTGTTTTACTAATTCTACTCTATTTTTTTTTTTTTTTTTTTTTGAAAAAGTTATGTTTTTGTTGAATGTGGAAATGTGAGACGTTTTTAGTAGTGATGGGAATTCTCGAATAATTTGAATTATCGATATTTAGTAACTGTATAGTTTGAACTATCGAATAGTTCATTCATTCATTTATTCATTCGAATAAAAACTATCGAATAAAACTATCGAACAAACTATCAAATAAACTATCGAATGAAAACTATAGTATAAAAAAAACTATTCAAATGAAAAAAACTATCGTTTAAGAAAATTATTTGAATGAAAAAACTAAGGTTTAGAAAACTATTTAAATGAATAAACTATCGTAAAAAATTTTTCATTCGATAGTTTAGTTACTATTTTCATTCGAATAGTTTTTTCATTCGATAGTTTTGTTATTAAAATAGTTTTTTTTATTTGATAGTATTTTCTTTTGAACATTATTCTTATTCGGTAGTTTTTTCATTTGAATAGTTTTTTATACGATTGTTTTTATTCGATAGTTTGTTCGATAGTTTTTATTCGATAGTTTTATTCGATAGTTTTTATTCGAATGAAAAAATGAATGAATGAATGAATGAATGAATGAATGAATGAACTTTTCGATAGTTCAAATCATTCGATAGTTCCCATCATTAATCACAGTATTGTCTGTATCTGCATCTAAAGGATTTTCTTAGAAAATTCTCTTTTAGAATTGCCTTCCAGGTTCTTCGAAAGTTCATTAGGGGAGAAGGGGGTACATTTGACATTTAGTTTTTAAAGGTCTGTATTTTCGAAAACTGTTGATGTTTTCCAATGTTGTGTTTTTTTTTTATTTATTGACTATTCAATTAAAAAAATAATGTTTTCTAAAAAAAGTCATTTTGTCAAAAGTGCCCCGGGACCGGGGCACATTTGACTTTAAAAGGGGTACATTTGACAATGATGGATTCAACCCCACATGGTGTGCATTATTTTTTAAAAACTATCATCGGATCTTGCTCGTCTATTGTTTGATTAGAAAAAAAATACATTTTTGGTTTTAAACAATCTACTAAACAATATAACGAAAAATATAAATCAAAAAATTTATTTTCTAAAAAGAAGAAGAAAAAACAAAAAACCATAAAATATTTCAAAAAATCCATCCATTTAAATCTTAATCAAAATTAATCGATGTCGATTTAGATTAGATCAGATCAGAAATACAGAAAACACGAAAACACGTGGTACTCCGTGAAAAGTTAATGAAAGACTGAGAAATTTCACAAAATTTCTTTAAATCAAATTAAGCTTCTTTCTTCATCCAAAATATTCTTTATTAAGGGCACGATCATACCGAAAAACGCAAAGTCAAATGTGCCCCGGTGTCAAATGTACCCCCGCTTACCCTAATCTGACGAAGGAAAATTTGTGAGAAATCGCAAAGATTCTCAATTCCAACCTTTTACAGTCAGTCACGTAAACCATGTTAAAATAAAAGTATAACGGTTTTCCAAAACACAAAAAATTGTTCTTTCACGTAAAACTCATTTTTCAAAAACCCTTTTTGTTCTTTATATATCCTTTAGTGTTCTTTTTCGTCAAAACACGATTTCCATTTGTCAATAAATTGAACATTATGCCAAGAATTTTCTCATTAAACACACAAAAAATAGAGCAAAACCAACCCATTCAAGTATCCATTATTACCTGTAAAAATCCTCCATCACAGTGGTGGCATTGATGATAGTGGCCAACTTTGATTTTTTTAAAACGTAGCTGAAGGACAAAATCTCTTGGCGAACCATGTAGACTACGAAAACGGTACCAACATGCTAAAGGACGTCCGATATTCTGATTGGTGACATCCGATGAAGTAACGTCCTCGAATATGTCTACAGTTTTGTTGCAATGGTCTTTGGATGTAACAGAAGATCCTAGTAAAAAAAGAAGAAAATAGAAAGAAAGAAGAATGTATTATTAACACTTTTAATTATTCGCAATTTGAGTTTGACGGAAATTAAATGCAAATTTTCACAAAAAAAAAAAAAAAAAAATAACAGAAAGAAAAAAAATCAAAGGCTTCTGGGAAAGAATGTGACAAGAATTGGAGAGATACCAAACAGAAAATTAAATGATGCAAAAACTAAATTGGTTGCATGAATTTACTCTTGTGACTCAAGGCTGAAAATGGCTGCTTGGTTTTTATTTTCTTAAATTCTTTAAGGACTAAATCCCAATTTTTCAAAAGAGGCTAGCAAAAATATTTAAATATCAATATTCTATTACAATTTCATATTCCTACACACACATATTTGCATAAAATATTGTGGTCGATAAATAATATGCACATGCACACATATAAATATATGAATACATTATTCTTCTACTTCTTGGAAGTTCTTCACTTTCCCATTCAAACATAATGACTATTCTTAAAAGCACTTTGAGTGTACCCTGTATATGCCTGTGCAACATCAAGAGTTGAGTGAAAAGTTTGAAAAATGTTTTTCCTGTTCTTGAGATGTTGGGTACTTATAAGAAGGTTTTAAAGTCTTACATACTTCGTGCATCTGGTCGAAAAGTGCTTATGGAATGGAGAAGAAAACCATTGAAGATGTTGACAAGTTAGTATGCAATATGCGTACATTAAAGTTAACTGCAAGTTTCAGAAATGTAGGTACTCAAAGCTTCTCATTAGTGCATCAGTTAACTTTTAAGACGAAAAATCTAAAGTGTATAGGAGATAAAATGTAATTAGACAAGAACATGTGGGGGTTTCAAAAATTGTACGTGAATCTATACTGGAAGCTGAATTGTTGCTGAAGAAGTTGTTTTATTTCTACTTTCTTGTCTACACTCCACGTTATTTAATAATAAGGTTAGTAAGGAAAACATGTTTTATGTTTAAGAGCTTTAAATATTTAAAGCATTTATTATGTGTCAGAGTTATTTAAAACCTCTTTCAGAAACCCCAAATATAGCTTTTTTTTTAGATATTATTATTCTTGGGCAATGATTAATGTTCGTACTTTATTCGAAAAAAAACCACCCTTAATATGAAACTTGTTCAAAGCAGCGTCCAGTTGAAAATTTTAAAACCGTAGAAAAATGTTAAAAATATCAGATAGCCACCATTTTTTTTAACAATAATTCCAGTTTATTTTTATTTCTGAATATGAAATACTTATACACTACTCTTTTAAACAATGCATCAATCATTTCCATACCTACCAGGAATCGTACCATAAAAAAAAAAAATTTTGGTGATTTTGAATTTTTGGTACTGCAAATATTTTAACACAACATATTGACATATTTGTTGATGTCATATTGAATGCCAAATTTGAGAAAAATTCTTCCATCCGTTTAGACTGTAGATTAGTGATGGGAACTATCGAATAAAAACTATCAAACTATCGATAGTTGTAAAATATTCATTCATTCGAATAGTTTTTTCGTTCGATAGTTTTTTATTCAATAGTTTTTTCATTCGAATAGTTTTTTCAAACGATATTTTTTTCATTTGAATTTTTTTATATTCAGTTACTGTTGTTTTCTTTCAGTCTATTAGATTGTTTTTTTTTTTATTCAGTCATAATTTTATTTCTCTACTATTTTCTTTTTTCTCTTGACTTCACAATTTAATTGTAAATGATTTTTGTATCTGTATTTGAAGGAAGGACTGAAAAGGAAGATGAATGATGATACACATATTGTGTGATCTTCCAAATGATATCTGAAAGTTTTTCAGGACTGAATTTATGTGTTTTATGTTGGAGTGCCCATATTTTCAAAACAAAGGCGGTAAGGAAGAAAAAGAAAGGCGACACGGTGCATGAAAAGAATAGAAGTTATCTGTCGTACAGTGCGGTGTCATAAAAAAGTGACAAGAGAGAAAAAAATAACTCTTTGACCTGGAAAGCGGAACATGTTCATTGTTTAGCCAGTGTATAGTTTATGATCCTAATTAGTGGGAAAACCCATTTTTCATTCACTTGACGAGGCATGGCACTGGAAGAAGCAAAACATTCGCGCACGCACAAACAGCAGGTATCTGTGTCAACAAATAGATTTTGTAAATTGTTGTTAATGGGTTAGACAAAAATATGATGCAACTGTGTGGTTGGTTTGAATTATTATATATACTTTTGATATTTGCAATTTTGCATGTGGACGAGCAAAAAAAGAAAGTGTAAGAAAAGGAAACAAATCCTTTCCAGTGGTCATTTCTCGACTATTTTTTTTCCTTTTTTTACTGAATATTTGATAGTATTTATTCTATAGTTTATTCGATAGTTTTTATTCGATAGTTTTATTCGATTGTTTTTATTCGAATGAATGAATGAATGAACTATTCGATAGTTCAAATCATTCAGTTACTAACTATCGATAGTTCAAATCATTCGATAGTTCCCATCACTACTGTAGATATATGAGCATATGGATCCACAGACTCTCAACCAACCACACAACTGACTTTTTAAATTAAGTTTATCCATGTATAATATTTATCTATATTTTATAACTTAGTCTTTGTATAAGGTTAGGCCCCCTCTGTGCCAACAAAATTTTGTATCTATCAATGTATCTTAGATATAAATAATTTTAAGTCAATTGTAGGTAAATAACAAGTTCAATAAACAAAATTGAATTGAATTGGATCCACAGACTCAAAGACCGGCGCGGACCAACACTTCTCCGTTATCGTCATGTTGGTTTTGATTAAAACCTCGAATTTTTTTTGACACAAAATCAATATGTACTATTTTTGTTTATTTACTATTTTGACTATTTTCATTTAATATTTGTGTAGTGAGTCCATAAAATCGTACACAAAAACCATTCAACATTTTTTCAGAAGACACTCGAAAAAAATCGAATGCATGCAAATCCTAAAGTACACTTTTCTACGTGTACTCAGTACAAAAGGAAATGATTGTATTCCTTGTAAAAAATTAAAAAAAAAAATTAGAATTTTGTTTTTAAAAATTGCTAAAATAGTTTTTATAAATTAAAAAAAAAATATATATAAACTACAAATAGGTAGGTTAGTCACTCTTAAAAAATTATTATTCGATAAATAAAAACAACATTTCAAAAATTTTCATCAACTCGTTTTCAAAACATTGATTTTTCAAAAAAAAAAGAAAAAAAAAATATTATTTTTCAAAAACTATAAACTTTTTTTTTTAATTTGAAATTTTAAAAATTTTATTGCATAGGTACAAATTACCGTTATAAGTCAAAAATAAAAAAATATATATATTCAAACGATATTATGTTGAAAGCGATAGCGTCGAATTGTAAAAAAAATATGCATAAATACACCGAAAAAAAAACCAATATCAATTTAACATTTTTTAAATATCAAATTAACATTTTTTAAATATCAGCCAAAAATGCTCTATAAAATGTGTTTTATGATATTTAAAATGTTAAAACAACATTTTTACTATCAGGATGATATTTAAATGTCACATTTTGGAAATTTTTTTTGATATTTTATTATCATTTTTTCATATCAATTTCTCATTCCAAATTATTGAAAAATATTAAATAAAAAATTCTTAATGTGTACTAACTTAAAGGCGCTTTGTGTTTTTTCGAAGTAAAATGTATGATTTACTGAGAAAATTTGATCGGCACTAAGATTTTACTTCACATAGTTTGGGAGAAAATAACAAAACAACTATATCACCTATAATAGAAAAAATAATATCACCATTATTTTGTAAAGAATATTCCCTTTCAGTAATGTTTTGAAAAAAGAAAGAAAATTCTTAAAATAATAAAAATAATAAAAATGAAAAGGAAAGAAATAGGTTTCCTTATAATAAACTAAAGCGTAAAATCTAGTCAACATTGATATTTTAATTGTCAAAGTGAAATTTTCACTATCCCACCTGAAATTAAAAAATGTCAAAATGATATGATAAAATATCAAAATTGATATTTTAATTGTTGGACGACTTTTGTCACTGAAAAATGTTAATTTGATAGCTGTTATTATCAAATTTTTTTTTCGGTGTAAGACTCAGATCGCGTTTAAGATGAAAACGCAAATTTGAAGAGATATCATCGAAAGAATAATGAATCGTGAGAAGAGAGCAATATTTAATATATTAAATTTAGTATAAAAATTTCAAAATTCTATAAAATTCAACTTTATTAAACTCTATCATTTATGGTAGATAGCCAAAATACTATTTTCTCAGGAATCACCAAAAGTCATGTACAGTGCTGCTAAAAACATTCCGGATTTTTTTGTGATTTTCATCAATTGAAATGTTATAATACAAAACTTCTACAAAATATTGTTTTAATATTTTTTCTACGTCGTTAATACATATATTAGTTAAGCAATTTCAACAGAAAAAAATGATCTTTAATATGTACATACAAAAAATTTAAAAATTGAAAAATGAAGTAGAGTCAGAATTTCAGCTGTGAAAAACTAACCGGATTTTTTAGAGTTAATTTTCAAAGTTAATATTTTGCTCAGTAACCTTTCTTTTTGAAGACTGCTTGGCACCAACGAGACTTGGACTAGGCCAAATAAAATAAAATAGAACTAGGAATATGCTCCCAGTCATTTTTCAAAGCTACAAGTACGTTAGTTGCTGAAATGGGCTTTTTCTTTTCTACCCGTCACTTAAAGATGGCCCACAAATTTTTAATCGGGTCGGCTAATTTTTACGGCTATTCTAAGCAAGAAGTATTGTCTGCCCCAAACTTCTGTTCAATGGGCTTTTTAGAATTTTTGGCATCATAACTTGCAGAAAGAGGCGACGTAAAGGCATTTATTTCTCCTTTAATGGAGCCATTATCGACTCCAACATCTCTCTATTTTGGAAATGATCCATAATTCCGTTGAATTATGAAATTATGAAAAAACCTAAACCATCACTGATCCTCTGCTGTGCTTCACGATAGGGAGCATATTTTTTTGGTTTCAAACATGTCCATGTTTGAACCATTTCACAATCGGAATAAAACAAGCTAAAAATGCTTTTATCACTGAAAAGCATATTTTTGCGTTTTGTTATCGAGCAACTCAGATGTTTTTTTGGAAATACAACCATGATGAAGTATTTTTATTTTCAAATTTAAAGTGTTCCTTAACATCCTTTCTACCTTTTTTGACAATGCTTAGTATAAAGAAATGGTCTTTTTCCAAGCCGAAAGACATAAAGACCAAATCTCTCAAATCTTTCTAACTGTACTTGATGTTGAAAGCAGATTAAGCTCCTCACAAATCGTTTTAGAAGCCGCAAAAGGATTTTTTATCAAAAAACTCTTTATTCGCCTATCAGTTTTTAGGGATATTTTGTGATGGCATCCACCCAATTGATCTACTTCAACTAATTTTTCGCTTTTTTACTTTTTGACGATATCAAACTCACTTGACGTTGCAATTTTCAACATCCCAAAGGGATAATATTTTGTTTTATTTCGGCTTGAAAATGTTCTACAATTCAATAACGAATTTGATGACTATAATGCGTTTTTTTCCGTTATTCCAATAAATAATTTATACAATTCACAAAGCTAACAACTTTGTTTGTCACTGCAAACAAAAATTGTATTGAAGTGACGCTTAAAACCGTTACCTCAAGAATGGGAATCGAAATCCTTGAAAAATCCGGTTAGTTTTTCACAGCTGAAATTCTGACTCTACTTCATTTTTCAATTTTTAAATTTTTTGTATGTATTAAAGATCATTTTTTTCTGTTGAAATTGCTTAACTGATATATTAACGACCTAGAAAAAATATTAAAACAATATTTTGTACCAGTTTTGTGTTATAACATTTCAATTGATGAAAATCACAAAAAACTCCGGAATGTTTTTAGCAGCACTGTATATACATTATATATGTAATATAATATTTCCATTAAAAATACTTTCCACCAACAATGTTGGAAAGTACCATCTGCAAAATACAAACCCTACAAAAAAAAAATCCATCCCTTCTACTTCATCCGAAAAATAAACCTTTTGAAGGTTTTTTGTTTTCATTTGCATCGCTACAAAAAAGTAGACAAAATAACAAAAAACAAAACAAAAATAAAAATGGTAGTGGTATAGTAGCGGTGGCGGCAGTGTAGCGGAAATCTATTTCACAAAAAACATATTATCCTACAATTTCATAATATTTCCTTACTACATTACACTATTTGAAACAAAACAAAAAAAGCAACAACAAATATATAAAAAAACCCTTACAAAAAAAAAAAAGAGAATAAAAATGATTTCCATCCTTATGCTGATGTAATGACGATATTTTCCATGAATTTGAGCTTGACAGTCATTTTTATGTTACTCCTGCAGAGCAGAAATAATGTAGCTCAAAGAATCCATACCCTCCAGCAGGAAGCTAAAAAAAAACACACAAAAATATGACTGAAAACTGGAAACCTGAACGTGAATCACTTTTGTTCTTTCCGAAAGCAATTTCAATGCATAAACATTGTAAATGAATATGCGACGGAAAACAAAAAGCGGATACATTTTCAACTAACGTGATACCCAAACTACTAACGTGTGTATCCTGTTCCTCCTGCATCATGAGTAGGTACCGGTACCATGTTGAAGGGTGTAGGAACCTCTTTCTCTGAGGGTTCCTTCTCCGGACTTTAGAGTCGAAGTCGTACTTTTTTGCATATTTTTTTTGTTTTGGACAGAAAAACATTTGAAACGAGTTCTATGTCGCAACATAATGAGTTGCATATCCTTTTTTTTTTTCTTATTTAGATGTATTTTTTTAAAGTTATTTAACTAATGGATTCACTACTTATACAAAGTATATTGCTGCTACTCGTGATGACATGATGATGATGATGATGCTTTTGAAAAAATTTCAGCAAGCTGAAATTGCTATCTATCTTGAGGCAGTTTAAGTGATAACACGCTGGTGAATCTCAAACAAATTAATGAAATTCCGTGCCAAAGGGTTATGCACTTGCAACACTTGAGTATTTTGTTTTTCTCTTTTTTCAAATATTTTTTGTACAACACTCTAAACAATCTTTTGGCAAAAATAACTAAAAACTAACTCTATATCTATACACACCCATACAACATTCTGTTTCCGTGATTTATATCTCGACTTTATACTTCTGTATAGTATAAGGTCGGATGTGCTCTATGCTGCTTGCAATTACAGAGAGAGAGAGAGAGAGAGAGTGAGAGGAGTAGGAAGGAGGTAGTATGTCTTCTCTCGGTTTGCGTTAGCTTTGTGCAATTTTGAGTCGCTTCGCTATCACGATATGGCGAGTTGTTGAAATTGTACACCATTGCGTGCTTAAGTGTGACTTTTCTTCAAGTACATACTGTTGTTGGAGTTCGAGACAATTATCTCAAAAGCATGCCGGATGTTTCGTGCCATGCAAAAGGGTGCAATAAAGCACCAAGATTGCTGTTGGAATTTTTCAAATTATATGCTCTTGATGATGGTTGTTATTTTTTTTTTGTTTTTTGTTAATTTTACTCACCACCATTAATTTTCGTAAAACTTAATTTCTGCACAGTTTGTGAGGTCCACAGAACACTTATTGCAAAAAACTAATTTGCTAATAAAAGATTGACATTTAATCTAAAATATGGTCTAGCCACATTTTTATTTTTTAAATTTTGTTCATACCTTATTTTAATATTTCAGTAACAGTTTTTATCAAAAAGTCGTTACTTTCTGTTAACGGCTTATTTTAATTCATCGATTTACCACCAGGGTTGTTTTTTCGAAGATACTTCTTTTTTTGTTGGAAGTTGGAACATAAACAAGTTTGAAGTAAGAAGATACAAAAAAAGAAGTATGACGATAGAAAAATGTAGAATGCAAAAAGTGAAAGGATAAAAGGGTTATTTTTGTTATGAAATTTTGAGTTTTTTCTGAAATTTTTGTTTTCGATGTTGATTAGTATTTACTGAAAAAAAAATCGTCTCTTAATTTGGCCGACACTTTTAAGCGGATTAAAAAAAAAATTAATGTAATTAATTCTACCTAATTAAATTCTAATTTGTTGCGCAAACCAAAAATTTGTAGCCCTATGGTTTTTTAACTATTGAATTTTCCGCCAAAATAAGTCTGAATTACAAAATTTTTAGTGATTTAAACTAGTGATGGGAACTATCGAAAAAAAAACTATCCAAACTATCGATAGTTGTAAAACATTCATTCATTCGATAGTTTTAAATCATTCATTCATTCATTTAGTTACTATTTTCATTCGAATAGTTTTTTCAATCGATTGTTTTTTATTCGATAGTTTTTTATTCGATAGTTTTATTCGAATGTTTTTATTCGAATGAATAAATGAATAAATGAATGAATGAACTATTCTATACTTCAAATCATTCAGTTACTAATTATCGATAGTTCAAATCATTCGATGGTTCCCATCACTAATTTAAACAATAGGTTTGGCTGACCTTCAAATTTGTAAATAAGACTGACGTTCGTTCGAAAATAGGAAAATTATGATTTTTTTTTTTATTGTTTTTAAATTTTAAAAGATCAGTTGCTGTTTAATCAGTTTTTTTTTTTGTTTTTAAATAAGATTGCAGACAAGCCTTCGAGGTCAGGCCTGTAGTTGCCCTTAAACTAACTAAACTTATTATTTAACATATATTTATTTTGACTTTCAATAGAAATATTTGAATACATCCTTGCAAATAGCTGACTTAAAAAAAAATTGTCCCATATTAAAATTAACCAATTCATGTCAATCCATTGATTGATCGACATTTTTGTTTTTTTAATTACCTAACTTTTTTTTGACACGTTTGAAATCTAACATTTAAAAAAAAGTCTTTATTATGCCGACTTTTCACAAGTCGATTTTAGTCGACTAAGATTCTTCTATTCAGATTGTCACTTTAGTCACCTGCGGCTTACGTTCACAGGAGTTGACTTATGTCGAAAAGCTACGCCGCACAGAAAAAATCGACTCGTGAAAAGTCTTTTTATTAAATATTAAATGAAAAACATTCCTTAGTGATTTTTACAAACAAAAAATTATTCAACCTATTTATAGTGACTTTATTTTTTTATTTGCATATAAAACAGATTAAACTTAAAATAACTACATAATATGCATTGCACGAATTTAAATAAAAAATATTAAAAAATATTGTTCACTGTGGTGTATACGTACTTTTTTGTATTTTTATTTAATTTTTTTTTAATCAGGTAAAACCTTCAAATCGAAAGTCATATGAACTTTCAAAACAAAGATCCAGTATGCAAACCTCGTAATTCATGTCCAAGAAGTTACATAGCTAGTATAAATCAAATTAAAAGCTTCGTAAGACCCCAACACATTTATTATACACACCAACTTGAAAGTGCCACTAACACTTTTATAGGGATTCCATTTTGTTGATGTGCCATTCCAAGCATTTTACTATCCTCTACTTGCCTTCGTCCTTGCAGTCATGGAAGTCAATTATACCTCCATTTAAATGGTAGTAACATGTTTCATCAACAAATTCTTCCAACCCCCCTCGCCACTCGCTATTTTCCTCTTAAATTCTTTATATATACATTTTTTTTGTTCATTCCTTTAGTATAATTCGTCCTGTCTGATGATGGTTCTCTTCAGTGGGTATAGTGTTTTTGTCCTCAGTCATGTAAAAAAGGATAATATGATTCAGGGCTCAACTCTACTCGACTCGACTCGACTTTCGAAACGAAATGAATTGCGTTGAATGGTTTTTGTTTTTGTTTTTGAAGTTATACTTCTTATGGGAGGGTGGGTATGAAAATTTACTTTTTGACAAGAATGTCAAAGGGATTATGACGCGATCACCCTGGGTAGCAGGGCTGTCGTTTCACCTTTAGAGTAGGCAGTACTTTAGTATTTAAAAATGCAGTACGCCGCAGTACGGCAAACATAAAACACACAACACGTTGCAAGTTACATGTTTCATGTGGCAAGTTGCATGTGGCAAGTCGTATGTGGCAAGTTGCATGTGGCAAGTTGTATGTGGCAAGTTGCGTGTGGCAAGTTGCATGTGGCAAGTTGCGTGTGGCAAGTTGCATGTGGTAATTTCCATGTGGCAAGTTGCCAGGGTTGCAAAAAGCTCACATTTCAGCTCAGCTCACAGCTCAGCTCAAATTTTAGCTAGGTACCATAGCTTAGCTCATTTGAGCTGAGCTGAAAGTGAGCTGAGCTGAAAGTGAGCGCCCCAACTTCCAACGCCTATATCTCGGAATTTTGAAAAAAATGAAAAAAAATTTTTTGATGCCAAAAGGTAGCGAGGACTCTAACCTACATTTGGGTACAACTCCCATCCCTGTAGGTGCACGCGTTCTCAAACCGGGTGAACTTAAAGGTAAAAAAAAAGTTAAGCCCGATTCTGAAAAAATAGGTATGATGTGGCGGTTTAACATGGAAGATGATTTTTTTAAAATCTGAGAATGTGCAAAGCGTAGGCCCATGACACAAGCTATCATTGGGTATCACTCCCAAAAATTGCTCTCAAGCGGTTTAGCTTGTAGGAGCATTCAAAGATTCGGGGATTTTTCGAAAAAAAATTTAACCCCAACTTTCAAACGCGATTTTCTCGGAATTTTGAAAAAAATCGAAAAACCGGATTATACCACTATCGGCTAGCTGAGAATATAAGCTTTCACATGGCACCACTCCCCTGTCTCTAGATCAAAGCGTTCCAACGCCTATATCGCGGAATTTTGAAGAAAATGAAAATAAAATTTTTTGATGCCAAAAGGTAGCGGGGACTTTAACCTACATTTGGGTGCAATTCCCATCCCTGTAGGTCCACGCGCTCTCAAACCGGGAGAACTTAAAAGTAAAAAAAAAATAGGCACGATTCTGAAAAAATAGGCATGATGTGGCGGTTTAACATGGAAGGCGATTTTTTAAAAATCTGACAATGTGCAAAGCGTAGGCCCATGACACAAGCTATCATTTGGCATCACTCCCAAAAATTGCTCTCAAGCGGTTTAGCTTTCAGGAGCGTTCAAAGATTCGGGGATTTTTCGAAAAAAAATTTTACCCCAACTTTCAAACGCGATTTTCTCGGAATTTTGAAAAAAATCGAAAAACCGGATTATACCACTATCGGCTAGCTGAGAATATAAGCTTTCATATGGCACCACTCCCCTGTCTCTAGATCAAAGCGTTCCAACGCCTATATCGCGGAATTTTGAAGAAAATGAAAATAAAATTTTTGATGCCAAAAGATAGCGGGGACTCTAACCTACATTTGGGTACAACTCCCATTCCTGTAGGTCCACGCGTTCTCAAACCGGGAGAACTTAAAAGTAAAAAAAAATAGGCGCGATTCTGAAAAAAAGGCATGATGTGGTGGTTTAACATGGAAGGCGATTTTTTAAAAATCTGATAATGTGCAAAGCGTAGGCCCATGACACAAGCTATCATTTAGCATCACTCCCAAAAATTGCTCTAAAGTGGTTTAGCTTCCAGGAGCGTTTAAAGATTCGGGGATTTTTCGAAAAAAAAATTTACCCCAACTTTCAAACGCGATTTTCTCGGAATTTTGAAAAAAGTCGAAAAACCGGATTGTACCGGAATTTTTTTTGTATGATAAAAAAAGAAATATTTTACTAAAAAAAATAGAAATATATTTACTATCAAAAACACCAAGAGAAAAGATCACGAAAAATTATCTGTCTTATTTATAAAAATATCTATGTGTTAAAATAATTCCATTAATAACTAGAACCAAACATCTTAAGCTATGGTGTTATATAAAAGTTTAAAATATCTTCATATTTCATTATACTTTCCAAATAAAAATCAATGTGTCCTCTCACCCATCACAGCTCAGCTTAGCTCACTTTACCTTATCTCACCCAACAGCTCAGCTCAGCTCAGCTCACCGACAGCTCAGCTCACCCAACAGCTCAGCTCAACCATCAGCTCAGCTCACTTTCAGCTCAGCTCAAATGACCTGAGCTATGGTACATATCTCAAAAGTGAGCTAGCTCAAAATTTGAGCTGAGCTGCGAGCTGAGCTCAGCTCACTTTTGAGCTTTGTAGCAACCCTGCAGGTTCCATATTGCTACTACTAGTGCTGAAGCACACACAATTCTCATAAAATTACCATATCGCACATTTTATGCACAATCATTTACTTTCGTTAACCATATATAGTACGTTCTGAACCGCACAACATGAGTAAAGTTCACAGATTAAATTGAAAACTACATGGACGCAAGGAGGATGAAAGAATTAATTTATTGTTCACTTGATAAAAATGTAAAGAACGAAGTGTGGATTAATTAATTTAATAATAGAAATTAAAACTATCAAATGAAATTCATTTATATATGTATACTGAATGAGAAGTATAACTTCAGTCGAGTGTACATGTGTACACACACTCTTTTTTTTTTTCTTTTGTTCTTTTTTTTAAATCAAACGAGTAAGCGAGATAGATAGTTGTAAGAGATCCTTACAAAATTAGATGAACAAAAAGAAAAAAAAAACAAGAAACCACTAAGCAGATTGGGGTTTTGAAGTGAATTCACCAAACAAAAGCATGGAGCCAATTCACGATGACTTGGGGCGGCATCCTACGGTACTGTTTTTTTTTTTTTTTTTTTTCTTAACCATTTTTTTTATTGTCCAAGTGAAATGAGGCTTTGCCACCCGCTACCTACCTTTTTTACCCATCCACCGTATACGTAACGTAACAACTGACAGATGCAATTTTAAGGAATTCCACGTCATCCGGTTTTTTTTTTGTAAACTATCCCTAAAATGATTCAGATAAGGCAATGTGAAGTATTTCGGAGAAAAGAGAGGGTAACGACCTGGGAAAAATTCAGATTGCATTTTGGGTTGTGAGAGAGAATAAGGGGGGGGCGGGGGATGGAAGATAGGATAGTTAGTGTATGGGGCAGAAGTTTCATCATTTGACGTATTAAGTTGTTTCCACATCTAGAGCTAAGGGATTTCGGTTAACCACTACTGCATAATGTCGGGTCGGTCTATATATTATATAGATCTTCTTCCGGGGAATCACACACAGGAACCATAGAAAAGAGATGATATAGATATTCGTTTGGCTGTAGATGGAAGCCATATTCGGTCTCGTCGTGTCGTTGTCGTTCTATAAAACGGTGTGGATTACAGCATGGATTTGTAGCTACTATGTTTCAACTGAAAACTATTTCATTCATTCATCCACCGCACCGTGGGAATTTTTGGCCAAAGCTGAGAAGGATTTGATTAAAAATTAAAACATTTTTATGGTGTTTTTTTCTCTCTCTCTGTATTTTTTTTTGTTTTTATTTTTATTTCCACCTAGGGAATGAGATAGAGATTTGGTTTTTTTATGGGGCATTGAGGATACAAAATTCAATGTGCTGGGAGGATATTTTTTTTATATGAAGGATGTGTTGAATGCGGAGGGAGTTGGTATCTATAGTCGGTTGTTGTGATGTTGTATACCAGATCCTTTATAATACGTATCTGATGAGTGTGAAAGGTGATTCCAGGAAAGAGATTATACTATTAAGAGGTTTCGATCTCGAAATTCTATGAATAAGTTATTTTACACTTTGCGCAACATTCACAAATGATGAACCAGTTTATCGGTTTCTTTTATAGTTTTTTCGTGTGTGTATCAGAGAATGAAATGATACGCTTAATCAAACACTTTTTTAAATTTATCTAGGTGAAAAGTTTAATGAAAAGAGAAAATGATTTTCGTCGAGGGTTCATTGGTCCCTGGCGATAAAAGAAGGTTTAAAACTAAATCGTTTTAAAGTCAATAAATTTATTTTGGGTGAGTAAGTTAAGTTGCATGTTTAACAAATTTTAGGTTGTTATCAAAAATCTTAAAATAAGTATTTTTTAAAAGTTTAAAGTTATTAGGTACAATAATCTTTCAAATGTCTTGGCACCGGAAATGTGTTTTAGGATTTTTTGGCAAATTTATTAAATTTCTATCATATTTTGCCCTAATAATGCAGCAGGTATGAGACCTATTAAAGTCATATTACAAATTATTCAACCGTCGTTTCCGTAAGACCCCTAACCAATTCTGCGAAGATATTAGAAAAAAAAAAAACTTCTCAAGCCTATTTCGGGCTCTTGCCCCACAGCAGCGGCGCAATAACTGTGTAAAATAAGAATTTGTATTTTGAAAGCGTTAAGTTTTTTTCTGAAATAAAATAAAAAAC
The DNA here is from genome assembly GCF_945859705.1 of Episyrphus balteatus. Lineage (NCBI taxonomy): Eukaryota > Metazoa > Arthropoda > Insecta > Diptera > Syrphidae > Episyrphus > Episyrphus balteatus. Next base: position 50,828,877 of record NC_079137.1, read on the forward strand.
CTATATTTGACGTGATAACTTCTTATAAATCAATCAACTCTGGCAGCATGCAAAATAAAATGCACGACTGGGTCGCACGAACTTCCTCTTGGAGTTAAAATTGCTTACACTTTTAAGACTTTTTATATAGAAATTTGGAAAAAGAATAAAATTCGTTAAAAAAAAAAAAATAAAATAAAATCTGAAATCAAATTGCCCTCCAAAACAAGTATGCAGTTTTGATTGATATATTAAGATGCATTTTTAAAAAAAAATTTTCAAAATCTTTAGAGCCGTTTTTTAAAAAACTAATTTTTTATAAATAACACTGGTCAACAAGCTTTTTGCCACAAGAACCAAAATATACTTTTCTATATGTTTTTGATATGCTGAACTCGAATCTGAAGACAGAAAATGTTTATTGGCCTCCGTTTTTGAAATATTACCGTTAGAAAATACCGAAAAACGTCATTTTGGCTGTTTTCGAGGTTATGTTTTTATGTGGGGTAGTTCCTTATGAAAAAATTTGTAACGGTTCCTATAAGAACTGGTTTTATTCTTTCAAAAAATGTTTAAATCTTTCCGATATCTTTTTTACTTCCCGAGATGTTTAAAATTTAAGGAGTGGTCTTTGACTCAGAAATAGCACTGGCCAAACAAATTAAACTTTTTTTGCCACAAAAACCAAAATATACTTTTTTAAAGGTTTTTGAGTTGCTGAACTCGAATCCGCAATCAGAAAAATGCTATTGGCCTCCGGTCTTGAAATATTACCGTTATAAAATGCAAAAAAAAGGTTTTTTTAACGGTTATATTTCAAGAAGGGAAGCTAATAGAATTTTTCTGATTGCGGATTCGAGTTTAGCGACCCAAAAACCTCTAGAAAAGTATGTTTTGGTTCTTGTGGCAAAAATATTATGACCAGGGACTTAAACTTTAGATTAAATTTAGTTTCTCCTTGGCTTTACTAACTGAAACTTAAGATATCTCGAGCAATAAAAGAGATATCGGGAAAATTTAAACAGTTTCTGGAAGAAGAATATCTGTTCTTATAATCACCGGTACAAATTTGTTTATAATGAATTACCCCACATAAAAACAGAAGCTAGAAAAGAGCCAAAATGACGTTTTTCAGCATTTTATAACGGTTATATCTCAAAAACGGAGGCCAATCAAATTTTTTTGACTTCAGATTCGAGTTCAGCATATCAAAAACCTATAGAAAAGTATATCTTGGTTCTTGTGGCAAAAAAAAAGTTCAATTTTGTTGACCAGTGTAATTTTTTGGAAAAAAAGTTTTAAAATAAAATTGGTATACCATTTCGTAGAAATCACTAATCAGCATCTTAAAACAAAATTTCAAAAAAATTCAATGTCCCGTTTTCGAAAATTTCAATTTTCAAAAAAAAATTTTCAAAAATCCAAAAATTATGTTTTTGAAAATTTTATTTTTGGTTTATATTGAAATTATAGAAATGCGTCTTCATAAAAAGGACAAGGACAAGCCATATACTTACAGCGAAGTCCAGCTTACGACAGTCCAACTTAAAGGTGTTAAGCCATCGAACGATTTTTCTTTTTACTTGCGATATACCTAGGTACTATAGGGCAAGTTTAGGATTCGTAAAAAAAATCGAACTCGAGATAACAATTTTACATGACATTACGATGATGGAGAATGCCAAAAAAGTGGGTCCAGCAATTCTGTCTGTCTGTCTGTCTGTCTGTCTGTCTGTCCGTCTGTCTGTCCGTCTGTCTGTCCGTCTGTAAGTACCTCGAGCTGCAGCCTAAACTAATGGAGCGATTTTCTTCAAACTTGGTGGTTAGCAGTTTTTGGTGATTCCCTAGAGGAGAAATTGAAATTTTTTTTTATGACCAAAACTAACGGTACCTGCCATATAACGGAAATAGAAAAGTAAATTTTTTTCGAAAACGGCTCTAACGATTTTGATTAAAATTTTTGTGTATAGTATAACACATAAGATACAACTTTTTAAATAAAAAAAATATTTTTTGTACCGTTATTAACGGTACCTGTCATAGAACGGTTTTTTTGATTTATGAATATCTCGTACAAGACTAACCCGATTTTAACTAAAATTTTTAAACAAAAGCGTTCAAGTGAAGGTAATATTAAAATTTTAGAAAATTTCCCAAAAACACATTTTTGGATTTTTTAAAAATATTTGAAAATTTTTTTTTTGAAAAATCAATTTTTTGAAATCGGGTTTGTGAAAAATTTTTAAATTTCGTTTTTATGTGTAAATTAATTATTTCTTCATAATGACATACCAACTTTTTTTTTGAAAAATGTTAGAAAATTTTTATATATAAAAAATAATTTTTTTAAAAAACGGCACTAACGATTTAGGAAAATTTTTTTCTAAAAATTCCTTTCTATACAAGACATAAACTGGCATACTTGTTTTTTTGTAAAAGATTATTTAAAACGGTGTTTAATTAATTATAAAAACAGATTTTATTTTATTTTTATTTTCCCAAATATTCTTGAATAAAAAGCTGTAACATTAAAGTCACTTTAAGCATAAGAGCAAGTACGTGCGACCCCAGTCGTGCAATTTATTTACCAGAGGTCTGGGGTTCAAATTCCAATACCTTTTATTTTTACTTTTTTTAGCTTACAAATTATTTTAAAAGATTTTAATTTTTTCACTATACCTACATCCTAAATTAGATAAATTCGCAAGTTATCTCATGTTGAATGTAAGATGAACGAACTTCCTTACGATTTGACATTCTAGTGAAAAAAGACTACTAAGTACACAACCTGTTTTTTGATGATGTTATCACGTAAAATTATCGTGTGTAATAATAGTTTAAAAAATTTAATCATAAAATCATACAATACCTCAAGAACAAATTACTTTACAGAAAATTTTAAGAAAGATTGAAAATTTCCATTCCATTCTCTACAATAGAAAAGTTGTATTTTACATTTGAAATCAGTGTAGAAAAGTCTTCAAAATAGGACGAAAGGATTAAAATAAGACTTAATTTTATTAGCTTAATATATCAAAAAAATTTACAGATTTAGTCATAAAACTTTTTTATTTTTAAGGAATCGGACATTTGAGACCCCATTTTTGTAATTGTAAATGATTTTTTCTAATCACTTTTACACGAAAAGTGTCTTAAAATAATTAGATTTCTTGTAAAAATAAATGGAATCCCTTTAAACTTTGTCAAAATTTCATTTCACTTTTAATGGGCAGGTTCAGAAACGTAAAGGACTAAAAATATTTAGGTAATTTTTCGGTCTCTGATTGGTCAACTGTCAAAAAAAAAATCCTTCCAATTTAGGTAATTGTATTGGAAAGCTGCATATTTTTCAATAATTTTATGTGCATTCTTGTTGAAATAAAAAAAAATAAACAAAAATATTTCAGGCATTTGTTTTGCACCGTAAATGGTTTGTTTAATTGCAAGAAATTATGAAGATCGTTCCACTTATTTTAAGACGCAGGTTTTCTTGGAAAAAATAGCACGATTTTAGCATCTTCAGAAACAAGTTTTAAAAAAATATTTTTGTCACAAACATAAATTTTTAGTTTTAAGTGATTAAAGCCCTTACGGACTTTTAATTGACAAAATCGATGTATACCTGCTCTTAATTTTAGACTAAAATCTCTATAAGTTTAACTTAACTTTTAAATTTTTCTACATCGAAAAGCCCGAGCTCGAATTCACAATTTTTAACTAAAAATGCACAAAAGCGCAGTAAATGAAATAACTCGAAAACAGTCGTTTTAACGGCAAAAGAGCTTTTTGAATACCAAATAAATATTATGAGACCAAAACTGAGTTTCAAATAGTATCAAGTAATAGTTGGTAGTAAAATTAATGTTTCATTTTGTTACAATTACGAGAGTTCATGATAAGTTGCACTTTTATAAGTTGGTGAAATTCACCTTTTCAATCTTAATGATATAAAAACATTCACCCATTTATTTGATACCAAAACAAAACAAAAACAAAATAATTCCATTAAGCTTCTGACTCACACACACAACAAAAGGACTTGATGGACTCCACTCTAACTTGTGTCCTCGATATGTTCTACAGAATTAAAAAAAAAAAAATAAAAATTTACACAATTTTTTATTTGTACACATTCCAAAAAAAATTACTATCCACACAGGAATAGCACAAATGACATAGTAGATAGTATATTTTGTACATCTTTTGCCATTTTCAATTTGCTATGTGGTATATTGTTGTTGTTGTTGTTATTATTGCAGTATTCTCATTTTGTTGGGGACTTTGTGTTGTACGATTATAATGAACATACATCAAAACGAGTTCACTAATCCACAACATGGCAAAATGGCAAAAAAGAGGCATGATAAAGGCTAACACAAAAAAGCAACCGGAACTTAACCTAATTAGATGAGATAGGACTTTCCCTTGTACACAGCCATTCAAACAGAAAAAAAATGGAGTAAAAAAACTCGAAGAATATCAAAGGAAACGTGTACCGTTTCTTTTCTCTTTTTGTTCGTTTCGTCTTCAAATTTTTACCTTTATATGCAGATTTTCGGATAAAGGTTTTGCTTCTGTGTGGATTTGTATTCTTGCCAGCGATTGCATAGCACGAATAAAAAAGTTGACCCTTTGTTAAAAAAAAGGAAGGACTTGGACTTGGAAAATGATGATGGTAAAGAATAATATAAAAAAAAGAGGAAAGAGAGAAATGCAGATGACCGTCTTCTTAATCTTACTTTGACTTTATACTTCTACTTTACGTCTTAGTGTAAGTGACTACTTCGTTTGGATTAAGGTAACGTAGTTTAACTTGTTCGTTTTCAGTTGATCATTACGTTATCGTCATGTCATTTGTGATGTCATTTTGATAAAAAATCTAGTAAAGTGGAGAAAGTAAAAAAAAAGTTGTTGTATAGTGAAGATAAGTGAAGAGCTCGTTTTAAGAATTTTCTTTTACTGTGTTATTGGGTCCTAAAAAAAGGACACAATTTAGATAAGTGCGGACAAGGCCAAAGCTAACTCAATCGATTTTGAATATGAGCCAAATTTATGAAAAATGTATAAAGAAATATAAGTAGGATTGTGTCAACCTCAGAATTTAACCTTTTTTACAGCTACTAAGGCAAAAGATAAATTTAAGAAATGAAATTTAAATATGAGCGTTTCTAGGAAGGGAAACAACTTGAAAGTGGTACAAATAAACTTAAGGCCAGTACCTACATTATTTGAGTTGATTGAGGTTCTCCGCAGGGTTTTTTAAAGACAGATGAATAATGGTGGAATAGGCATTAGGTTGATGAACACAGTCAAGTTAAAGGGTGGGTTACTTGAACATGTCCCTGAATTTTTAACTTCAAAAAGAATTCAGAGCTCTATTTTAAAATACGAATTTCTGGAAAATTTACTTTTCTATACATTTACCTAATGTTATTCAATTGAAGTATGTTGAAAATTGCAGTTCTGACATTCTATTTTCAGTTTTGTTTTTTGGAAACAAGTTTACCCTGGCATAATGTTTGAGTGTTACCAGGAACTCTTAAAGCTTAATTCAGTGAAAATAACTGCAGTTGGCCTCCCAGGAATTGATATAGTAAAATAATCTTTAAAGTTTAAACCTTTCTGTATACAGAAAACTCTTGATTAGCAATCAACCAGAAAAAATGTTCGACACAAGACAAAGCAAAAAAAGAAAAAGCTGTTATGCCAAAGGATACGTTTAAATGGAATCAGATATTTAAGAAAATTTAAAACTAAATGTAAATATACAAACAAAAGAAAAATTAAGTAAATGCTAGAGTCGTATGTTGGTGCCAGTAAAAACCAATTGAAAAAAATAGTAAGTTAAAAAATATTACCTAAAGATACTTAAATTTTCTAAACTTTTTTAAACGAATTTGGCAATTGAAAGCAAACGAAATTATTAAATTGCATGACTTTTTTTCAGAATAGCTGATTAAAAAAAAAAACATAGAATTAATACCTACTGCAGGACTGGGCTGCACAAACTTGTTCCTTTAATTTGCTTTTAATTTTTAAAATTGTTAAATTAATAAAAAAAAAACACAATTTTCAAATTCAAAGAAAAGAAACTTTAATGGAATATAATCAAAAAAAAAATTCGTAATTTGCTTTCATAGAAAAAAAATTTTAAAGTCGTTGGATCAATAATTTTAAAAATAGCTATTATTATTTTTTTAAGTTTTTGATATAAAATTTTGTAGCAATTTATCAACACTTTAAAACTAAATCTTAAAAATGAAAAACAATGTCCCTTTTCTAAAACTGATTTTTCTGATTTACTTACGTATGGTTATCTAAAGATGTAGGTACTTAGCTTCATATGATTTTGTCTCTAAGATGCAATTGTAATGTATACCAATCAACTAAGAGGCTCCCAGATGGAACTTCAGCATGAGTCATGCAGCCAGTGTTCATATATTTATAAGATGAATCACATTTAAAAAAAAACTTCCAGAATTTTATGAAAATCTTCTCTGCTAATGTTGATGAAAATCCTAATCTTTATTCTAGGCAGTAATTAATATGTGATGTACAGGTGCAAATGCAGATCTACAGCTGCAAAGACTGGCAGACAGCATAACGAAACACACTATATTAGACATCTTCATTTTCAAAGTGTCAGTTTTGGTTCAAACTTGAATTTAATAAATAAATAAATAAAGTTTTTAAACATTTTTCAAAAAATGTTGGTATGTCATTTTCAGCCAAAATATTAACCAACACTTAAAAACTAGGTAAATTCCGCAAAAATTAGCATCCCGTTTTAAAAATGCTTGTTGATTTTTTTAAAAATTTAATTTTTCTTATAAACATCGAATTTAATAAGAATATTGTGGCTTTCGACACGCTTCTGTACTTTCCTTAGTAATCTTACTCGTTTACAAGAAAAGAAAATTTAAAAAATCTATTATTTGGCAGCAGGAAGTTATCACTTATAGTGTTTTAAAAATGTTTCGCATTTTAATTCCAAAAAAAGGACTTATTTACAACTTTAGATACAAAAATGTGACCAAATTTTATATAACCGTTTCAGAAAAAAATTTAAAAATTTCGTTTAGTGGCAGGTTACTTATTTTTGACCCTAAAATACTAAATTTCCTCTCTTGTGTGTCATCCAAAACTTTTAACCTACAATGTTTGGAGAAAATCATTCCAGCGGTTAAGGCTGTAGGCTAGGTTTATACAGATATACCCAAGTCAAAATGGAATTCCACATGCGGTTTCATTTTTAGATTTGTGTCTCGAGGTCCATTTTTACAACCAATTAAGACCGATATATTTGACAAAAACTAAATCCAATCCTAAAAAGTGCGAAAGGCTTTTTGTTTTCAACCAAATATCAATCGTATGAAGTTCGAGGGTTCAGACGTTATCTATAAATCACTCCCAATATATGAACAATTTTTTAAATCCAAAAATTTTTCATCTCGTCTTTTGTGTTTTTTTTTTTATAGATCGAAAGCTAATATTTGGCACCTGTGGTCTATATTGACAAGTGACTAGTTTACTACTATAGGAATGGCTTTCTTAAAAACGTTTTTCATGTTTTTTTTTTCAAATTTTTTTAAACTACAAAATGGGAAGAACACATAACTTGCCCTTAAAACAACTCTTCATTGTGAGTTGAAGAAAAAAAACTTTTCATCATGATGTTTATTATAAGATATAGAAAGAATGGCTGATTTGTTTTTATTTTTTTTTCATTATTTTTAATTTATAAACTCGCGAGAACTTTCACATCACGTTCACGCTTCACTATGTGCTGTCCAAAGTTATGTTTAAAAAGGAAGAAGGACGATAAAGATGGCTAGGATGATGGTGGAAATCGGTGTAAGTTGTTTGTGTTACCCGTTCCTTTGGATGATTTTGTTTCTTTTCTTTTCTTTTGTTTTATTCTTCTTCTTTTTATTTTTTTCGTTTTTTGTTAATTTTTACTTATTACGATTTTCAACTTTGTGGCCAGAGTTATATGTCTGGGAATAACGTGCTGCTTCTACGAGAAAGTTGCAAGAAGAGAAAACCAAAAACTTTTTGAATTTTAGATATAACATTATTTTTTTTTTTCATCGTTCTTATATCCTTTGTTTGGTTTTCTTCGCTGATAGTTAAGCTGGTGTGTGTTTACAAAATGAATTTTTGTTTGAATTTATACCCACCTACCAATCTACCTACAGTATAAATGTACAATTTACTGCTGCTATATTAGAGTACATTTCTTCTTGGAACTTAAATAAAGTATAGATGTAATTTTGTACCAGTACACGTTACACGTATTGTTACATAAATAAATTTACTCAAGCTACAACGATTCGAAGAGACGTGTTTAAAGAACAGAGAGAGAGAGAGAAAAAGAATGAATATAATTTGGAATTCAAAATGTTTCGTTGGCTTTTTTGGTTATTGTAATCTGATTTCCTCAAAAAGAGAGGTGTATGAATCGCATTACAAAAAGCCAAACCACAAATTGTGTAAGCGAGATTATGCTTAAATAACTTTTGATATCCTTTGACGTTGTTGGGCAAAAGTATAATGTTTTTTCGGTGTTGGTAATGCTCGCGCATAGCAACCTGATGTTTTAAACTTTTCAACTTAATTATAATAAATATACTCGTAAAATACTTTGATGAATCTTTTTAAGTTAACGGTTGGTGGAAAGAGAAAAAGGAAACAAAAGGATTATGTGTCTACTTTTAAATAAAGCTGCATTATCTAATCGATAACTTTAATTAAGGAAAAGTGGTAAAGTTTTCTTGCAGTAGCAAAAGAACCATTTATTCAATTCTTAGAAGGGCACCGTAAACATATTTGCGGAAAATGGAGAAAAAGGATACAACCCATCCAAAGAAATTATTTTTACTGAAATCCTTGGAAAAGATATTTGACATCTTCATAAAATTAAAAAAAAGCCTATTTAACTTCGGCTGCATGCTTTCGAACAGTTTACAAAAGGTTGTAGATGTTCATCGTTCATTGTTCATTGTTCATTGTTCATTGTTCATTGTTCATTGTTCATTGTTCATTGTTCATTGTTCATTGTTCATTGTTCATTGTTCATTGTTCATTGTTCATTGTTCATTGTTCATTGTTCATTGTTCATTGTTCATTGTTCATTGTTCATAGTTCATTATCCTCAATAAAGGATCACTGCATCAACTCCAATAAAAGAGCAATAAGGTTGAATTCTGCATCGATACCAATCATACAAACTGGGTTGTAAAAATATCAACAACAAAAAACTACATTAGAAAAAAATATTTATTATTTATACGTAAAAATAACGCACGTGAAAATTTTTTGCATTAAAAAAAAAATTATTGCAATAAAAATTGCATTAGAAAAATGAATGTAAAAACTGAAACTGAGAAATATTTGCATTGAAATTAAAAATTATGTTGCAAATAAAAATATTTTGCATTAAAAGAAAAATTATTGCTGATAAAATATTTTCTGAATTAAAAAAAAAAAAAAAACAATATAAAACTTATGCATCAAATGATTTTTTTTTTAATTCGTCGATTTTCTTACAATTATAGAGCTATTTGACCATACAAAAGGATCAACATTATTGTTGAAATAGCAAATCTATGGTCAAATAGTCAAAATTGTAAGAAATTCGACGAATATAAAAAAAATAAAAAAAAAATATTTAATGAAAACATTAGCATTAATTTTTTTTTTAAATGCACAAATTTTTTTTTTTTTGCAATACAAAATTTTTTTAATGCAAAATATTTTAATTTGCAATAAAAATTTAATTTTTGAATGCAAATATTTTTCAGTTGCAATAAAAATTTTTTTATTAATGCAAATTTTTTTTCAGTTGCAGTACCTAAATATATATTTTTTTTTTTTAATGCTAAAAATTAAAATTATAATTAAAAAAATATAAATATTTTTTTAATGCAAAAAATTATAATTACAAATTAAAAAAAAAAAATAAATATTTTGTTATTTGGTAATGGAAAAAAATGCATTTAAAAAAAAATGATTTTTTATGACCCTGTGCATTAGGGTGTCCGTTATTTCCCAAAGCAAAAATTTCAAATAGAAATTTTAAAAAAATTAAAATTTTTGATTTATACACAAATTTTTGAATGCAATATTTGAAAAGAATTAAAAACCAATAAAACTGCATTTAAAATTTTGTGATAGGTGAAAGCAAAAACTACGAAAACAGCTAATAATTTCAAAAAACGAAATAAAATATAAAAAAAATTTTTAACGGGAAATTTTGAATGTGATCTTTTAAAGTACCAGTTTTCCAACCAGAATTATCAAACATTTTAAAAATAGATGATTTAACTCGACAGAAAAAAAATTTTATGGATCAGTTAAAAATTTCAAATACAAATTTGTATGGGGAAAGTATGACCCTAGAGGCACGGGTTAATGACCTCCAAAAAATTTTTTTTTGCTAAATTCCCCTTATTTAGGCCCTAAACTTTCGATCTAGGGGGTGTCTCCGGAGAAAACATCACTTTGGGAAATAACGGACACCCTACTGTGCATACAAATTTATTATTGCATTTTTCTGACTCTATATCTTTTACCTCTCTTGACCTATGTAGAAAAAAGCTAATCATTTGAAAAATCATATATAGGTAAATTTTAAGGATTTCTTATCATAAAGATCGTTAGGTATCGAATTGGGTCACTATGGCGGTTGAGTAACATTTTTTTCTATTATAAAATTTAATCGGTGAATCAAGCACACCAATTAGATTTGTACCTACCTATGAAATTTTGTTTATTTTTGTTATTTAAAGAACTGTTTGCCAAAAAAGGATCAATTTTCATAAAAATTCATAAAATATCAACACAAATAATCTTTTTTAACTTTAAAACTAGAGCAAATTTTATAGCTTTTAGCACCATAATATCATCCAAAATTTGATTGAATCTAAAGGTGGTTGCTCTATTTCTTGAAAATTTCAAAATAACATCGCATAACCTCCTCCAGCATATATAGTACATCAGTTTAATGCTCCCAGCTAGAAGCAATGACGGGAAACAAATATTATTATCCTCTGGATAGATGACGATACAATTATCGCATTAGTTATTCCCTCTTGAGTGCGAGTGGAAGCTTGAAGAGAATTTTCCCTTAAACAAAATATTGTTGCCTATATTTGTTTAAGCTAAAGATTCTACCTACATTCACAACATATATTCGTATAGAAGAGCAAACTCAAGTCCACAGACAGAGATTACCCAATGGAATTGTTTGCAAACACAGACAGTTTGTACAAAATTATTATTACCTATATGATGTACGAGTAGGTTGTAGTAGAGGTGTGTTTGTGCTCATAAAGTCAATTAATTAAATTACAACAAGGCCCCAGACCATAGTATGGCTCTTCATCGACCAATCACCCTCTTTTCGACCCCATTTCTATCTCCATCGTCATCATCGTCGTCATGCTATGGATTTTGTATAGATATGATGTGAATGCACGAAATATGGAACGCGAGAAGTGATACATCGTACGTGATGTATTCTGATACAATTCAAGTGCGGTGAATTGCCATCCTTATTCGAAAATTCAGTCGAGGGGTTGTAATTCTCCCTTTTCGTCTCTGATCTGTGCTCCTGTTTGGTGGCTGATGGCATTCCCCAAATATAACCAGAGCGTCAGATGAGATGTTTTCGATTCCAACATTACTACGCTTTTCCCCTCCACCACTCCCGCTTGTATCGTGGTGTATATGATATTCAGTTTTCCGTCAACCAACACAACACACGCTTCTGTCAGAAGTCACTTGTCGTCGTCAACCAACATCCACATTTTATACATACATATATTTACCAAATGCGAAATTGGCATGATTTTGATTGAATTGTGTTTTGCTTTAATGAGCGCACACTATTACGCATTCAAATTTTCAAAATTGGATATAAAAATGAGGTTATTTTCAGTGTGAAGGTATAACGAGGCGACTGTTTCTCATCACTCTCTCTCGTTTGTGTGTTATTATATTGATCCTGTTCAAAAAATATTATTATTATTATTATTATTATTATACCGTCACCTATCTACCATCAACTGCGTGATGATGACTTTAAATTATGCAAATTTGATTTTAATCAGTTTAAATTTATTGTTATTATTATTTAACATTTAACACTTGACAGGAAAAATTTATCAATATAAGTTGAAAATAAAAGAATTTTATTTTTTAAACAGGATTCAGGGTTATTATGTAGGTAGTAAACATTATTGGAAGGTGGAAGATTACGTTCAACAGTACACTTGAACTGATAAGACACAAATTTGTTTAAGGTTTCTTTTTTAATTTATCAGCATGTCGCACAAACTTACTCTTTGAACGCAAGTTGCTTACATTTTTAAGATACAAATTTGGTTGAAGTATACGAAAAAAATAAAAAATATAATAAAATTTTTTCTTAAAACAGAGTTCGGTATTTAAGAGCCGATTTATTCAATAACCAGATAAATTGAGCTCCAAAAAAAGTATGGAGTTGTTTTTTGAAATAAGAAATTTTTGTTTAATGCATATTTTTTTGAAAAAAAAAAATAATAAATATTTTTTTGAAAAAAGAAATAATAAATATTTTTTTGAAAAAAAAATAAATATTTTTTTGAAAAAAAAATAATAATAAATATATTTTTGAAAAAAAAAATTATAATTAATATTTTTTTGAAAAAAAAAATAATAATAATAATAAAAATAAAGTTGGTATGTCATTTTTTAGCAGCTAATCAATAAATAAAACTAAAACTTTACAAAAATTCCATGTCACGTTTTCCAAAATTCGATTCCTCAAAAAAAAAAAAACCAATTAAAAATTTTTTTTTAATCTAAAAATTTTGTTTTTGGTTCATAATAAGCCAATATAAAATGGTTTTGTATTGATTGATTGATTGATATATGAGGCTATGAGAACAATAGTGGCGTAAGCCACAAAGAGGAAGTTTTGAGCTACGAGTGATTTAAGATACAGGGTTTTTCAAAACAACACTTTTTTGAGTGCCATCTAGTTCTGAGTGTATCTAGCACCATAAATCTATTTTTGTAATAAAGTAGATATATTAAGAGACCAAGTTTTTATGAAAAACTCATTTTTGAAAAAAAAAACTGGTTATGCCACTATTGCTCTCATAGCCTCATATGGGATGTACTGCGACCTGTAAGATCTATTGTACCCCCCTATTAAGCTAAATGAGTTAGTACCTCATTTTATAGCTCCTCCTCTAACCTAATTCCTTTCATGAAATTGATTATTTGGGGTATTTTCAAAGAGTGCAATTTATCCTCTTCGATGGTTTTGTATGAAAAATTCTTTAAAAATGGACCAGTTATTTGCATAAATTTTAAAACGGTTTTATAGGAGGTACCGTTAGTAACGATTTTTGAAAAAAAAAAATGTTTTCATTACAAGAAAGATTTTGTTTAAAAACTACTAGGTATTTGAATTTTTTAACCAAAGAAAATTTAACTTTTCCAAAATTGGTAAATGACAGGTAGGTAAATAATGATATTTTTGGTCTAAAAAAGTTAATTCCAAAAAATATTCTGTAAAGAATCGAAAAACTGCTAGATACCAAGTTTTAGTCTGTCGGTCGACCCACATATAGACAGACAGACCGATATTTTGTAGTTTTTATCCGTTTGTTTTCATGCCAATTTGAAACTTAATAAGTGCACTTTCGGTTCGTTGCACCAAGCACCAATGCAGAAAAGTAAAAAATAATTATGGCAAATCACGCCCCTGGCGATTTCTATACTTTTTTCAAACATCGGTTCACTTTTACAGCGTGTCTTTGAACACTTTTTGAGGGTATATAGAAAAACTGACGTGAGTAAAATGGACGTGAGATTCGGTTTCAGCGACAAAAAAAAAAACAGTATAATTAACATAGTCTCACCACCAAGTCAAAATTTTTGTTGGCTTTCCGTGAAATTTTGCGCTTAAGGATTTTTAACAAACTAAAAGGCAATTATAAATTTCATAAACGGCTCACAATTACATTATAGTGATCATAAAACTTTTCAAGATAAGTATAAAAAGTCATAACACCCCATTTGTACAATATCGAAGCTGACGTCACTTTTTTTAAAGTCTGTTGATATCAAAAATTCAGAATTTCTTACTAAGGTGAAGTTGAAATTTTATAAAACCACTAACGATAAGAATTTCATTGACTTTTTAAATCAAATCCAAAAAAAAATAACAAAATTTAGCATGTGCTCTTAATATTTCCAATCGAGACTTATTTCAATTTTCTAAAAATGGATGGTCTTGAAAGAACGGAATACAATCACCCCTCAGTACTAGTGATGGGAATTATCGAATAAAAACTATCAAACTATCGATAGTTGTAAAATATTCATTCATTCGATAGTTTGAAATCATTCATTCATTCATTTATTTAGTTACTATTTTCATTCGAATAGTTTTTTCATTCGAATAGTTTATTTTTATTCGATATTTTTTTTTATTCGAATAGTTTTTTTATACGATAGTTTCCTCATTCGAATAGTATTTTTATTCGATAGTTTATTCGATAGTTTTTATTCAATAGTTTATTCGATAGTTTGTATCCGATAGTTCATTCGATAGTTTTTATTCGATAGTTTTATTCGATAGTTTTTATTCGAATGAATAAATGAATGAATGAATGAATAAACTATTCGATAGTTCAAATCATTCAGTTACTAACTATCGATAGTTCAAATCATTCAATAGTTTCCATCACTACTCAGTACTCTCTTTGTATAAAAATTTATTTTTTCAAACTCATGCTATCTCATCCCAACCGAAAAGCCATCATTAAATTTGCATTAAATCTTCAAGCTATAAATATTTTTCAATTGCCTCATTTTGGTCTGAATATATTAATTCAATTAGGTATGCAAAAAAAAAAAAACAAGAAAACTCTTTATAACCTTTCATCTCGTATAAACATAAAACATCAACATTGGATTTTCAAGACTAAAGAACGTAGACGAAAAAAATTTCATTTTGTTATTATTTTTGTTTATTTTGTTTTTTTTTTTTTAACTTTTCTTCTTGAGATGAAAATTTTATTGAAGGAAACCATTTGAGGTTTTGAATTCATCCCATAATAATCATAAATCATCCTTGGGCGCAAGGAAGCCAAAAATTCACAACACAGACAAAAAAAAAAAAAAAAACAAGACAGCAGCAAGTCATCCTTCACTTTCTCAATTCACGTTGTGGGTAACCGGGTACCTATATAGTAGTTTGCTGTGAAAGTAGTATGCCTCCCATCATTGTAAGAAGGAGAGTAGGAGAAAGGGTGATACGGCAATTGTAAAAAAAAAGTAGATGATGCAAAGAATGTACTATCTACTAACAAAAAAAATTTGATAGAGTTTTGCCTTTTTTTTATTAAATAATTTTTTTTTTTCATTTTTTGTGTCCTTTTTTCGCAGTAATTCAAAAAGAGGAAAATGTATACAAAAGGAAGACAAAAAAGTTCACCAATGATACCTATAGTTTTATTTTTTTCATTTCATTCTTAACCTTTTTTTATTTTTTTATATTTTGTTCATTTTTTTCATCATCATTTTAAGGTTCTAATGCAAATTTCCACATTGAATTAAAGTGAGTTTGAAAAATTATTATGATTGTTGTATCAAAACACTTAAACAGTGGGGGGTTTGAAAGATTCTTATTGACAAAATTCTGGCATAGATAAAATGTTGAGGAAAAAAGGATACTTTTCCACTACTGAAAATTATTTGTATGCCAATATGTTTGTTCAACTTTCCCACTGTACGATGATAATGGGACAGTCTTTGCTTGTTGTCACATTCTTTTTGTGTCTGTCTCTTTGGACAATAAAGATAGACGATATTATAACATTTTTTGTGGGGCTCCGTATAACATTTTGTGTATTTTTGTTTTATTTTTTGTTTACGTTTGGTAAAGAGACTTCATTATTTTCAGTTCCATCTCAACGTTATTATTTTTTTTTAATACAAATATATTTGAATTAAATTACTCAAAATGATGATCTGACTTTGGCGCAGTTTTTAAATTGAAAAGTTAGCTTTTTTGTATTTATTTGATATCCCTTAAGGCATTGTCCTTTTGTTTAGAATGAAAATAATAAAGACGTATTTTGTTTTCATAAAAATATTTTGCCAATTGCATTAACACCTTTAAATTCGTATCTAGGCAAGTCTACGAAACATAAAGAGAGTTTTTAGAATTTAAAGAAAAAGCTGAAGTGCCACAAGATAGTGTTCTAGGTCCTATTTTTTAAATAATTTTTGAATCTTACTTAAATTTTTACCAAAGTTTTTGTGTGCTGATGAAACAGCAATACGAAATAGCAGTTTGGCTAAAATTATATAACGATTTTTAAAAGTTCTGAAAAATATCAATGAGTTAGAGCATGGTTTAAAATTAAATTAGACAAGGCGATAATCATAAAAAAAAAGAAATAGGTTTGAAATCAAGTGCAATAAGTTTGAAGGAAGTGAGATTATCAGAAATTTTGACGTCCCTTACTTGGGGGACACTTTGAGGAGGAATACAAAAAACCTAATCTTTGTGATATTAGATAGTATTTAGTACTAATTTGTTGCACAAACTTTTCTGAAGTCAACTTATAATAATTGTGTCCAACAATGTTTGAAAGATAAGTTTATATTTTATTGCGAAAAAAATTAAAAACAATGACAAGTAAGTAAAATTTGTTTAATATTTTTTTTTTTTTTTTTCAAAATTCTAAGTTTGAGGACTCCCTCACTCTCATATAACTTTTTTCTTTAAATAATGAAGATAATCATCTAATATCATTTAATTTATGAAATTCAAAAAAATGTTAAGTTTAAAAAAATAGAACGGCAACACCCGCAATTCTTAACCAATAGAGGTTCATTTTTTTTAATTACCGACGTTTTAAAATAAAAATCATCAAAATCGGAGCTGTTATTTGTTTGAATTATTCCACCTAAACACAATAAAACGATAACAATGCAAAAAATATCGAAATTTGTTGATTTAAAAAATATATATATATATAAAATATAAAAAAAAAAATTATAATGTTTGAGCAGAATTGATACCAATAGAAACATTGTTTTTGGATGAGAAATTACT
The DNA here is from genome assembly GCF_945859705.1 of Episyrphus balteatus. Classification (NCBI taxonomy): domain Eukaryota; kingdom Metazoa; phylum Arthropoda; class Insecta; order Diptera; family Syrphidae; genus Episyrphus; species Episyrphus balteatus. Next base: position 50,845,978 of record NC_079137.1, read on the forward strand.
TTAAACCGTGCAAAATGCTCAAAATTATTTAAAAAAAAACTAATAATTGTAAATTGAAAACAAATTTTTTAGTGCAAACCCCAATTTTGTTGCTCAAACACTTTTTCAAATATTCAAGTTTTGTTTAAAAAAGTAAGCTCAAAAAAAGCTTTCAAAATAAAAAAAAAATGGTTATCACAAATGCTAAAACTTCAACTTTTTAGTTCGATTAGTTATTTTGTTATTCAAGATTCCGCTAAAATAAGACAAAACTTTATAATATAATGTAATGATCAAAATTTTCTAAAAAGTTTTATTTATAATTTTTTTTTTTATTTTGTAGAAATTAAATGTACCTTTAAAGAACAAAATTTGATACTCAAAAATTAATTTTGTAGCTTCCCTCAATCATTTTCTATTTCAATTTGAAGTGACTTCTCCCAAACTTTAATTAAATTGAAGTTTATTGGTAGGTATTTTCATGGTTTTGTTTAAGTTTCTATTTTCTTGTACAATTAAAGCACCATACTAAACCGACTTTTACTGATTCCAAAGAAAACATGTATTCGACATTTTTAACCAATAAACAGTTTACTATTTTTACAACCATAAGATTAATTTTACAATTTAACATTCCCAACAATTTACTCCAGCAAAAAAGGCAGAACATAAAAAGTCTTTCAAAATAAAAAATCCTTTCAAAAGTCAAATGTCAAGTCGTAATGCCAATTCATTTAACCTTCAACCCTTAAATAGAAAAAAATAACAATCAATCTTCTTTAAACAAAATATCAGGTCAAAATGGTTTGGGTTATTTTGGCAAACAAAATTAAATAATCTATCCCAAAAACACTTACCCTCTTGAATAACAACAACAACAACAAAATAACCAACCCTTCAAAAAAAAAAAAACTTTACAAAAAAAAAAAAATAATGTTTCATTCTCCATATCAATCAATCAAGCTAAAGTCAAATCAATGAATGCGAAGCAAAAAACGAAAAGGATATAGAATATCCATAAAATCAAAGTATTCATTCGACATGCATTACAAATATATTCTCCTTCAGAATAAATCACAGAGAAGATATCCCCAGATGATACCAGCCAACAACCTACAAATCAATTTGACTACGAATATCTCGGGTATGTAAATCTATTTTTTGTACATCATACGAGAATGAAATTATACGAAAGTAGAGAGAGAGAGAGAGAGAGAGAAAGGATATTATGGAAAAGAAAAAAAAAATTGGGACTCGACCCGAACACATATAAAGTTGTTATTCAATGAAAATAATATAATGCATAGTTGCGCATAGCATACAAATACGCCTCCATATCGTTTCTATATGCATACATATGAGGAGCTCAGAACTAAAACGGCCTAACCCACATTTTCAAAAAAATCAAACTGAGTACACAGATCGAACCGCAATAAAACAATTTATAATATAAAAATACATCCCCATTAAATTACATTAAATAGAGTTAAAATTAGAGCCAAAAACTTTTGTCACTCTAGTGGACGCCATTTTGGCTTCGGCGACAAAATTGCCTAAATCATTTATAGCAAATGTAGTTTCGGAATAAAAAAAATATCAGACCTTAGCCCAAAAGTGTAGCCAACACTCCTAACTAAAAAAAATTACAAACTAAGTATTGAATAATATTTTTTTTATAACTTTTACAAGCCAACAAAAAAGAAACCCTGAAAATATGATTTTCTTTAAACTCGTTTTTCTCAAAACGAAATTTTGTGGGTTAGGCCGTTTTGGCGCTGAGCGCCTCATATATCCTAGCTATTCCATATCCTTTTTATATTTTATATTATTTTTCTTTCGTTTTTACCTACAAGTTTCTATAACCTCCTACAAGACCTTATAGGTTTGAGATTTTTCAATAATAATACAGAATTATCTCCTTTTTTTTGCTTTGTTTTTGCTTTTTTGTCTAACGATTTGTTATATGTATTTCCCTTTAAGATGACGTGTACCAGCTAACCTTTCTTGGGTAAAATGAATGTGATTTCTCAGTTTTGATTCAGTTTGTGTTTCATGAATAATTTACAAGAATTAGATGAACAAATTCGATTCCTTGTATCTACACAAAAAAAAAAAAAATGAAGAAAGACTTTGAATAATTCACAAGGTCCTAGAAAAAGGAAGGTGAAAAAAATACATACTTGTGGAGGCCCTTTAAAAATAATACAGTAACCCTAAACAATTCTAGTCATGGATTTTAAACCTTGCCAAAAATTCATCAAGAAATTTCAGAACAACAAAATCTCCACTAAAAAGCTCTATAATGAAGTTAAAACTGCAATTATTCTGAAAAATTGTAGAAACACCTCCTGAAATTCTATGCCTACATCACAGAGAACCATTTTCAGCACCTGCCAATCCAAAACTTGTTAGCTAAAACAGTATCATAAAGTCAAAAAACTTTTATCGATACCCATCGATCCCATCTGTCTCCAATTTTTTTTAAGAGCCTTCAACATAAAAATGTGTTGACATTTTTTAGACTTCAACTAAATTGTTTTTTTGCACTTTCCCATAAATTGGAAGTTTAAACATTATTTGAGCTTGGGTTGTATATTTTTTTAAAGATCCTTGAAAGAAGATGAAAAAAGAATTACAGTGTTGAAGGATTTATATTTATATTGTATATTGGAGACATTTTTCGGTATAACCAGTTTTCAATGACAAGGGGTGACAAGGGACTAAATAATGTGTGAATTGTATAGTGTTGTGGGAGTTCACAGAGGGTGAATTGTGTTTTTCTGTCATTCTCCAAAGGGATTTAGTTAAATTTATAATAAACATAGATTAAAGAGGCCACACCAAAGTGCTGACATTGTGGAATTTTTTTTTTGTGGTCTGAGTTCTCATAGGAATTTTCTATTTTTCAAATGAATATTTATGTCAAGTAGATTTTGATTAAGCAGGATTAAAAAAATTGGAATGTTGTTGGTAACATTTTTGTTATAAGGATTTTATGTAAATAAATCAGACTTTCATATTTTACGTGACTATTTTTTGAGAAATCGTTTTTGTATAGAGGAAAATGTACCCAGGACAGAGATAAAGCATACAATTTTACTTGTTCTTGGCCTGGTTTTTTAGCTTTGTTCTGAATCACTACATTTTTTTTTTTATATACTTTAGCTTTAATATGCTACAAGCCTATTATTGACAATATTTTAAATTTGTTTTCATCAAGTCCCTGCCTTTTCTTTTCCATTAAGTCCAGTTTGCAGTTGAAGGCTCTTAATTCCGAATGTCTTCATAAATTCTGTGTACTTTCTGAATTAGCTATTTTTTGTTTCCATGAACTCCTATTCAATGTGAAGACTTTAAATTTCCAAAGTCTTCATTAATTTTGTGTACTTTTTGAAATATTATTCTTCCATGAAGTCGAGTTTGAAAGATAAAGAATTTTAATTCCGAAAATCTTTATAAATTCTGTGTACTTTCTGAAGTAATTTTTTCTCCGTGAAGACCAGTTTCAAGATGAACTCTTTTAATTCTTCAAATTTTTATAAAGTTGTTGTCTTCAATAAAGATTGTAATTTTGTGAAATCTATTGTTATGGTGAAAAATTTTATTTCCTAAATTTTATTTCCTCGAGTAATTTCGAGTTCAAACGACCCGTGCCAAAACATCACAAAAATAGTGTTTTTGGAAGTTCAAAATTCAATATCTAAAAATTGTTGCACGTTAGAGCCAAGCTAATCTAATGCTAGATTCAAATTCAAGGTCAAAAGTCATTAGAAAAGTATTATTTGGTTTCTATGGAATAATATTTCTAGCCAAAATTGCCATCATTTACCTACGGAAAAATCGATCTTAGAAATCGTTTTTTTTTTTTCAATTTTTCTCAATATCTATTGTTTTCTAAAACAAAAGTACCTATAGTTTTTCTACATATGTAATCTAAAACAAAAAGTTTTAAGTTTTTCGGTAACTTTTTTGACTGAAAATTTGGCTATTTTTTCAAATTAAATTCGTCAAAAATCCAAAAAATAACTTTTTAAACTTTTAAAACAGAAAAAATATAACAAAGTAATTTTTAAACAGGTTTTGTCCAAATCCAACCACTTTTGTAAAAGATAAAAATAAAAACCCAAAAAATCGTAGTTTTGCATTTTTCTTAATATTTTTTTGCTGTTATATAAAAAATGACTTGAGTAAAAATTGTAGATATTTTTACTATCTACTCCTTACAACTTTTGTAGGTATTTGAATTTTTTCGATAGGAGGTTTACTTTTGCCAGAAATAGTAAAAAAAAACACCAATTTTTTCCCAATTTGTTTGTGGGCAATTTATGTTTCCCCTTTCATATACCATTTATCCTAAATTTCCCAACCACCCATATGCTGGTCGAAAAATCTATTTTATGCACAAGACTAATTGCAAAATTTTGAGAAATTAAAATCTCCTAGTTTCAAATTTAATGTTTCAAAATACTGTAAACATTTTGTCAAAAAAGAAAAAAAAACAATTACTCAAGAAGACTGCTAATCACAAGCTATTAACATAGTTTATATAAGAATAAGAATTTCAGTCGAAAGAACTTCTGTGTGTGTCCTTGAAATATGATAATCTCACTCACATACAAACATAAAATGCCTAAAAATTTATCAGTGTTAAAGCTCCTTTTTGGAGGATAATATCACATAAAAGTGGAATCCAAATAGGATGTTTGTATAATGTGCACAAAGTTTAATTAATGATCCACCTACTTAAGAAAAGATTACTAAGTAAAAAAAAGAAGATATACATTTTGTGCGATAATGTAGAAAGCCTCCCAAAGCTACAGTTGTTTATATTCACAAAACACAAATGAAAAAAAAAAAATACAAGACAAGACACAAACATGTGTGTTTTGTTGTGTATTAGCCAATAAGAGTATTAGTGGGAGCTTTATTTTTATGATTATGTGCAATGTTGCTTCCCCAAAACAGTGCCTTAATTCCTTAAGTGCCCTAATAGTCTTATTTCGGAGATATTAAAAAAAAGAAAGAAGAGACAAAAAAGTTTTATTTTATTGCGACATTTGTAATAAAGACATTTATTTGCTGTAGAATTAATTATTTTATTATTCTTTGACTAACATGTGTTATATAGGGTCCTTTTGTACCGAACCGATTTAGCAGAGAACAGAGAGGGAATCTTTTAACTTGAGTTATATTATAATTAAAATATATCCTTTTTAATGTGCTGTTGAGCTGCAGGATTGAGGATAGGAATATGAAACTGGCAAATATATAATTACAATTTAAATGAATGTTTAAAGCATTATTCCGGGGTATTTTTTTTATCTTAATAGCCAACTTAAAACAGAGGGGCAGTTCAGTTGGTTGGTATATTCCCTACAGAATTGTTACGCAAAGTAATGCATATTAAAATATACGCAAACCATTTTCATAACTCGTAATTACATTTTTAAGTTTTATACTGAATACTCATTGTTATGGTGCCTCGCTTGTCTGGTTGTTAAATTGCTCTGTTCGCGAACGAACCCAATCCCTATTAATATCCCTGAATGGATAAAATATCCTTTTATACATATTTTTCATGGGTTGGAGTGAAACTGTTTTAAAGTGGTCTTTTGTTTTCCTGCCCGTGTTCGTTTACTTGTATAAAAATATTGTTATAATAATGTATGTATGTAACTTAAAAGGATTTTAGAAAATTGACGTTTTAACAGGACTATTTTGTACTATATGTTGTATGAAAAAAAGTAAACTTGGCAACACTTGCAATATAAAATAAGTGCCTTTTGGTATGAACGAACACGTCTGTAAGTTTGATCAAGTTCGGTTGAGGAGCCGAAAATGTACGGTAAATTTTGTGATTTTTCATCAAATTATTACACAGCCACACAAAAAAAATATAAAAGTTCTGACCTGGGGTTGCGACTAGGTTTTTCATATAGTTTTTGGGTCGGTGAAACCGAATCCGAAGTCCGTTTTGCTCCATCACGTCAGGTTTTTGAGATTAACTCATAAAATGTCACGAAAACAAAAAAAATTTTTCTATGATCTGGGTGTGCGAATATGTTAATCATATAGTTTTTGGATCGCTGAATCCAGATTCAAAGTCAATTTTGCCCTATCACTTCAGGTTTCTGAGATATCCTCAAAAAAATGTCAAAACAAAAAAAACAAAAGTTCTTATCTGGGGTTGCGACTAAGTTTTTCATATAGTTTTTGGGTCGCTGAAACCGAATCCGAAGTCTATTTTGGCGTATCACGTCAGGTTATGCCAAATGCCAAAAAACAAGTGATTTTTGCGTTTTTTAGCATTTGGATAGGGTTGCCGAGTACTTGTCTGCATTTGCGAGGTGGCACCCGACATTTTTTAGATAGAAGAGAGTCTAAGCTAAACAGGATGTATTTTATAGCCTTTAACTCTATCAAATATTATACACTTTGGCCAAAAAACTATTGATTTTTGCGTTTTTTAGCATTTGGATAGGGTTGCCGAGTACTTGACTGCATTTGCGAGGTGGCACCCGACATTTTTTAGATAGAAGAGAGTCTAAGCTAAACAGGATGTATTTTATAGCCTTTAACTCTATCAAATATTATACACTTTGGCCAAAAAACTATTGATTTTTGCGTTTTTTAGCATTTGGATAGGGTTGCCGAGTACTTGTCTGCATTTGCGAGGTGGCACCCGACATTTTTTAGATAGAAGAGAGTCTAAGCTAAACAGGATGTATTTTATAGCCTTTAACTCTATCAAATATTATACACTTTGGCCAAAAAACTATTGATTTTTGCGTTTTTTAGCATTTGGATAGGGTTGCCGAGTACTTGTCTGCATTTGCGAGGTGGCACCCGACATTTTTTTAGATAGAAGAGAGTCTAAGCTAAACAGGATGTATTTTATAGCCTTTAACTCTATCAAATATTATACACTTTGGCCAAAAAACTATTGATTTTTGCGTTTTTTAGCATTTGGATAGGGTTGCCGAGTACTTGACTGCATTTGCGAGGTGGCACCCGACATTTTTTAGATAGAAGGGAGTATTATCTAAAATATGGCGTATAGTTTAGCTTTCTAGTGCATAAAAAGTTATACTGTTTTGTTCAAAGAAGATTTTTGTCAGTGTTGTATTCATTTGAATGGGGTTGCCACATTTGTAGGGTTCTTTATATTATATTATTATTTTTTTTTAATATTTTGACTTTCGTTTGGCATTTAAAAAAAATTTTTTATCTGGCCAAATAACAAAGATATGAATGTATTAGTTATATGACAATTTTTCCTTTCAAATAGGGTTGCCACATGGAATTTCCCATTTTAGAAGAGGCAACCCTATTTTTTATTTACAGTATCAACTTATCTTTCATTTGACACCAATTTTAACCTCTAACCTTATGAGCTAAGTAACTCGACGGTCGCCTCTGCGACTATAAGCATCTTTGTCAAAAATGTAAAATTCCTGTGATTCCTTCTTTATAAACTCGATATCGTTACTGGGATTTATAATAAGGGTTTTCACATTCAATTCACACTTTTGCAGATTCAATAAGTCATTTTCAAAATTAAGTTCGTAATTTTGCTTATTTTATTCATTAATTTAAAAATAAATTTCACCCATTTTACAAAACTAAATTTAATTTTTGTTAAATATTTTATTTTTAAATTTCTCCTTTCGTATTATTATTTTTTTTTGTTTTAAGCAAATAATATGAATAATTATATTTTATTTACAAAAGAATGCATTTATTTACAAAGGATTCAAATTTAATTGGAAATGAGTGAATTTAATTTGCAAGAGTGAACTCATGAAAATTTAAAACAATATCATACAAATTTTTTTCATAATTATATGTTAAAGTTAAATTTAATGATTTAAATCAATACACTCTGATCAATGAAATTAAATTTTATCATCATCACATCTACATACAACTTGAAAATAAAAACAATTCAGAATTCAAAATAAACACCAAAAGATTCTGAAATGTATTCATCAAAATAATCATGCTTAGGGATAATTTTACTTCTGGTATATTTAACTATATTTCTGGTAAATTTAACTATATTATGTTTAAAATATACCAGAAGTAAAGTTATAGCCGGCGTAGTTGTTTCTCCACGTTGTACGAATCTTGAATTTCCATCTCATAACCACATAAAGCATGAAACATGCAAAATAACTGAAGCTAATTTATTTTTATTATTTTTGAAAAAAAAAATCCCCAAAAAATTACATAATGAAAATTTTTTTTTTTTATAATATTTTAACTTTTAAGAATACAAAAGTTTCATTCCATTTGTCCAGGTGGAAATATGCACTTTCCTTAATTTTTATAAATCACGTAATTGCTTTATATCGCAGGCTGCTCGCAAGGAAATTCATAAGTATCTCATGCTTGACCCTATTCATTTCGTTACATGCTTGATGGAATTATTCTTATTTTCATATTCCGCGAAAAAGTCTATAATTTTTTCTTTTTTCATTCCAACTTTATGCATACCATCCTTTAAGTCTCAGTTATTTGACTCGTCCTTGGGTTTTTTCGGAAAAAATGCAGTAACTTTTCGTTTGAGGTAGCCATTGCACCCAGTTTTTTCGTTAATTGTTATTAAAACTCTTCCGTGGATCATACAAAAAAAAAAATAAACTCTGAAAATTTTTATAAAACCGCTCAACCTGCATAATACCCATCCGGAATGATACTCCAAAATGAAAATCTGGGTCTCTGCACTACTTCAAAAAATACATACCTACCCCTCAAACAGCTAGGGTTGGTTGAGGTATAAGTAAACTTTATACCTCTATAAAGTAGGACAAACCTCTTCACAAAAGCATTTTGCGTTGAAAATATAGGTATGGTACCGTTATACCGTTACCTCTACAACTCCCCAAAAATTATGTTTCCTTTCATTACGTAGGTAAGCTAAAATGAGTTCATTCTGAAAACCATCATCATCATCGTCTATATAGTCGTTTAGCGCAGTTAGGTTCTCTCCTCTACCAACTATAAGATAGAGTCGAATCAAAACACGTAGCCACACTTTAAAAAAGGGTTCGTTTCGTTTCGCAAGATCCTTGAATATTCTTCTTCTACGTTAAAATAAAGTTTCTCTTTCCTTTATGTGGTGGCAAGAATCATAGAAAATTTATTTCCCCCTGACCTGAACCTCTTTCAAACACTTCCGCCATAAAACAGTTTGTTATTACCAAACCTTCCCTTGCCTCTTATGTCCTTGCTTTTGCTTTGGGAACAATTCAATTTCAAGTTGGCTCTGTTTGCTTTTTTATGTGCACCTTGCTTTGTTTTAACAAAAGCCAACATCTTGAGGATACACCTACCTACTTTCCTATTTTCTTCAATGAACACAAAACACAATAACAAACTCGACTCGACTCTCGGAAGAGTTGAAAGCCACAAGAAAATGGTTTCCAAGCCGAAACCAGCAAGTGCATCCTCTAACCTCATTTTGTGCAATGTGTGTGTTGTGTGTATAGAAAAAGCATAAAAAGGACATAAAAACAACAAAAAAAATCTAACCAACATGAGTGAAAAATTAAAAAAAAAAAAAAAAATTGCAAGTAGAATACAAAATAAATATAAAATGTATACATCTTTTCAGAGCATGAAAATAATTGTGTCCAAGGATAAGTGACGTCATTAGAGAGCTTCAGAAAGATGAGGAGATGCCAAGAAGTCCTGATCCCTGAGTTTGTGAGCCAGCAACACACCAGCGAAACGACGTAAGGTACTCTTAAAGCCATTAATGAGATGATTTTGGTGGGGTGGAAGTGGAAAGGCGCAAAGGGTAGAGATATCATCATCATCATTGGAATTGGATATGGTGGCAGTGGCAGCGAAAAAGAGAGTGAGAGGAAGATGGATCAGATAAATAAGCAGCAGAAGCACACCGCAATATGCTTATTCAGAATTAAATATTAACGTTAAAGGAATTTTCTCTAATTAACTCTGTGCCGATGTGTATTTGAGAAAAGAATAATGTTTAAGGCCTTTTTAAATTTTTTTTCCAGAAGGAAATTTCATTTTTTTTTCCAATTTGCATACAATTTTTTTTTTTTTTTACTGAAAATACCTTACATATAAATTTTTATATGTAAAATATTAACTTTAAGGATAATCCGTGACCGCATCCTCTTATTCAGGTTAATCCTCAATTACAGTGTAAATTACTTTTGGCCCCATTTCACAAACTACCTATCTCCCAGGCAAAGTCAGATTCTCCCTTTAATCATCGCACATCACCGCAATTCATCCATATATTCAGTTAGCTTTTTATTCCGTTCCGTTGTCGTCGTAATTGTATTCTTCCTTCCGCCTGCCACCATCCAACTATCGTCATAGTGCCGTTGTTTTAGTTGCAAGCGGAAATTGCATTACAGTGCAGTGCACTTTGTCAGAGAGCCTCAACCCTCAGAGCCTCTTAGATAGGGTAGGTAAAGTAACTACTCTATCTACTAGTAAAATTTCATGAGTTGACAGAGTGTGTTTTGTATGTGTGGAGGATGAGTGTTTTGTGTGTGTAGATATAGGCAGTAGGGACTATAGAACGATGGGTAGGTTTGGAAGGTGTAACACAAAATGTCCTTGCTTCAAATTTATCTAGTTAATGACTGCCGCTTGTGGATATAAACCACATATTATAAATGATTGAATAAAAACAACGTTATCCCATTTTCATAGAATTTTTGTCAATTAGTTTGATAAAAATAAAACAAACAAATTAATTCGACTTTGATAGACACTTTAATAGGCCGTTATCTTAAAATAATTTTGTATTTTTTTTTAAATATTTTATCCTATTAGAGAATAGAATTATAAATTGAAAACTTAAAGTTAAATGAAAACATTTTGAGAAACATTGAAATAAAAGTTAAGATTTTAGTTTGAATAAATATTTAATAGTGTATTGTTCTATTTAACTTTCAGAAATCAATTAAATAAAAAAGGAAGCGTATCGGAATCCCGCTTTTTAAAATCCCGTTTTTCGAAAATCCCGAAAAAAAAAGTTTCAAAATCCCGTCTTCTAAAATACCGATTTTTTAAATCCAGTCTGGGTTGGGGTCAAAATTCTGCCGGGGTCAAAATTCTTTTGTCAAAATTCTGCTTTCAAAATTCTGCTTTACAAAATTCTGCTTTCAAAATTCTGATTTTCAAAATTCTGTTTTTCAAAATTCTGTTTTTCAAAATTCTGCTTTTCATAATTCTGTTTTTCAAAATTCTGCAAACAATTATAAAAAGGGTTTGAAAAATGTTAAAAACATTTCCAAACCTTTTTTTAATTTTTTGCAGAATTCTGTAAAATCGTCTTCTTGAAAAATGATCTGCTTATTTGATTACTTACCTTAGTAATTTGTAATTCTTTGAATGCATATTAATTTTTGTTTTATAAATGAATAAATTTGAAAATATTAAGAAAAGGTTTTTAATACTAAAAATTTCCGAAAATAATTCAAAATTTTTTAATTTATCAAATAAGGAATCAAATAAAAAATTTGAATAAGAAAAGGAATATTTTGTAATAAACAACATCTGTTCCAATAATTTATAGAATTTATTTAAAGAATGCATTTTAAAAAATATTTGCGACACTTAAACAAAAAAATTAAGGAAAGTACCAATGTTGAATTACATTAATGAGGTGTATTTTTCTTTAGCCAATGCATATGCTATAAAAAAAAAACAGAATTGGCAGAATTTTTTTGGTTAAGTATAATAATGGCAGAATTTTGAAAAGAAGAATTTTAAAAAGCAGAATTTTGAAAAGCAGAATAGAAAAATAACAGAATTTTGAAAAACAGAATTTTCGTTAAAAAAGCAGAATTTTGAATCCAGAATTTTGACCCGATCCCATCCAGTCTTCTGAAATCCCACTTATTGAAAATCTCGATCAATTATAATCCCGCATTTTAAAGTCCCGTCAAATCCCAAAAATCTCGTTTTTTTTTACAAAATACATGCTTAATTCATAAATTTAAAAAATCATGAGAAATAGACAAAAAATTAGTAAAAATGATTTTTTGCATCGCAAAGCTCACAGAAACACAAATTATGAAAACGGTACCTATTTCTTTTATAAAAACATAAAATGATATTAAAATCTCAAATTGAGTTCACAAGTAAAAGAAATTTCATTTGTTTAAATATCAAAATTGTTAAAATGCATCCAAATATAAGTTGAAATATATTTAAATGAAATTTCTTTTGATTGTGTAGTGTGTACTTAATTTAAGATGTTGTGATCATTTTATTTATATTATTATAAATCAATTGGATTATCACGATTTGATTGTTCTTTCGAAACTTTATAGTATACTTTTTGGTTGGTTAATTGATTTCTTTTTAATATTACATTCCTTACTTTTTCATATTTTTTTTATATATATTATATTTTTTGTTAAAAGTTTTAATTAAACGCGTTTAAAAAAATCTCTCATTTTATAATTTGTTTTATTTTTTAACTATCCCGATTTTGTAATAAAAATTAGTTGTTTTATTTTTAAAAATCGCGTGATTTTTTAAAATAAAACAACTAGTTTTCATTGCAAAATCGGGATAATAAAAAACGGGATTATAAGAAACGGAATTACAAAAACTGGGATTATGAAAAACGGGAATATAAAAAGCGGGATATCGAACCCAACCCAATAAAAAATAAAATGCACGACTGGATCGCACGAACTTGCTCTTAGAGTTAAAGTTTCTTAAATTTTTAAGACTTTATATAAAAAATTTGGAAAACAAAAAATAAAATTCGTTTTTTTAAAAAATAAAATAAAATCTGAAATAAAATTGCCCTCCAAAACAAGTATGAAGTTTTGATTGATATATTAAGATGCATTTTTAGAAAAAAAAAATTTCAAAATCGTTAGAGCCGTTTTTTTAAAAAAACAAATTTTTTATAAATAATTTTTTGGAAAAAAATTTTTAAAATAAAATTGGTATGCCATTCTGTAGAAATCACTAATCAACATCTATAAACAAAATTTCAAAAAAATTCAATTTTTCAAAAAAAAAATTCAAATTTTTTTTTAAAAAATATTTTTTTCAAAATTTTATTTTTGGCTTATATTTAAATTATATAAATGCTTCTTCACAAAAAGTTTCGTTGAAATCGAATAAGCAGTTTCGGAGATAATCGGATTTGAAAAAATCTTCCATAGTACAAGCGATAGATGCAATTTTCTTATTAATTGACTTCAAACACAAAAAAAATATTTGAACACAACGGCAACACCTACAATATTCAAATATACATTTTTTAAAAGCTAGAAGCTTAGTCATATATGTAAAATTAAAATTAAGTTAATTGAATGAACGGCTTTTAAAAGAATGGTAATTGAACTCAGATTTTTGAAAAAAAAAAAATTATTGAAAAAATTTTAACATAGCGTTTGTTAAACTTGGTCGTAATATAAAATGCATTTGTTTTCAAATTTTTTTGGCCGCATTTATTATGATTTCAAATTATAAAAGAAAATGTCAATATGTATTACGGTTTATGAAAAGATTTAAAAAGTATTTCATTTTTCAAAAAGTCTTGATTAAATTTAGTGGATTTAAATTTAAGAGATAAGAATGAGCTTCTGGCTTTTTAAAAATGTATTTTAAAATATTGTAGGTGTTGCCGTTGTTTTCAAAATATTTTTATTTGTTTGAGGTCAGAATGTTAGAAAATTGCATTTATCGCTTAAACGATGGAAGATTGTCCCTTACTGCCTTTTATATAATATTTTCCTTAAATTACCTAGAGAATCTTTTGCTATCGTTTGTTTTATGAAATTTAAGCAAAAAAATGGTTTTGTTAAAAAAAAAATAATTTTAATTTTAATCAACAATACGGCAACACCTGCAATTTTTAATCTATAGACTTTAAAGTATTTTTAATTACCTACGTTTGAAAAAAAAAAATCGTCAAAATCAGAGCGGTTCGGCCGGGTTTCCTAATTTGCTTTAGTTACTCTACTATAAAACCGAAAACTTTATTCTTTCAAACTACCTTCATATTTTCGTCATATAAATATTTTGTTATACATTGTTTTATAACAATTTTTAGTCAAATATTTGGTTTTCTGAAAAAAGAAGTAGATTTGGCTTATATTTTGATAACTTGAAGTAAATTGGAACAGATTTTTTTTAAATGAAGTAGATTTCGATATTTTTGTGATGGTGCGAAGTAGGAAGTAGATTTTAATTTTTTTTGAAAAAAAGAAGTAGATCTACTTCAATTGAAGTAAAGTGGTACCACTGGTTACTACTAAATAAAGTATTTATTTAATAGCTCTGTAAACTAAGCGTTGATGATGGAGACCGAACAACGAAAATTGATTTGAACACGACTTTCAATCTTAATAATAAATAAAATGCACGTACTTGTTCTTAACTAAGCTAAAAATTCCTTGGAATATTGAAGGTTTTTAGAAGTTCATATAAGAATTATTTTAAGAAATTAAAAAAATAAATATTAAAAAATAATGTAAAATTTTGTTTAAATTTAGTTTAAAAAAACAATATCATATCTTTAAATGGTTTTGACCTCCTAACGAATAATTTCAATATAGCAAAGAACTTTAAGAAAATAGATTTTTAAACGACGAGACAAGAGCATTGCGACTTGCTAGAGTCTCATTAACGATTTTATAAAAATGTCTTCAAATGTGGTGCAAATCATTTTCATAGATTTTTCGTTTTTTGTTTTTTTTTTTTCGAATATCCTGCGTAGGTATGAAATTTTCTCGAAAACTGCCTTAACAATTTTGATTAAATTTTTCGCAATAAAAAGAAACTGTATTTTTAGAATTTCTCAATTGACAAATAAAGGAGTAACAACTTAAATAGTAATGTACCTACTTGTGCATGTGAATGCAAATACATCTTTTTACAATTTTTAAATTGACATTTGTATATCTCTACAAAATACTAAATGTCATTTAATATTTCATTTTCTCTCTTTTATGTCTTCAAATTTACTGTTTTCAACAAAATAATAGCAATTTACCAGACGTTCAAGTCCAAAATTACTTTTTATAAATGTCCTTATATTACGACATTTTTATACAACAACAAAAAAAAATTACAAAAAATTGCCATCTTTTGTGACATAAACGTTTATCAAAATAAATTATTTCAAAACACATTACGAATACAACACACCTACCAACCTACAACATTCAAGGTACTTGAACCTTTATTTCTTCAAAAAAAAAACCTATTAAAAAATAACTGTCTGACAATTTATTGCTCTAAGGTACTTCAGCAAGAAACTTCAAAAAGTAAAAAAAACTGTCCCATATATCTGTTTGTTGGTATGTGTTAAAAGAAGACTCTGTGTGTGTGTGTAGTATTCAACTTAAATAAATCCATTTACCCCAAGAAGAAGATATGACTTGAAGCTTCTTGGGCACTTAAAATTTTTGCTCTCTCCTCTCGCATTGAAAGTTGTGTAATAAATCCAAAAACTGTCATGTTATATTGCAAAAACAAATCACACAAAAATGTTGTTATTAGAAAGATAGAGCTCTGGCTTCAAGGTCTATAGACTTATAAATAGAGGGTGTGGACATTTCAATAATACATTTTTTGGTTTTATGAAACAAAGTTTTTCGGTTATGAAGAACAAAATTGTATACATAAATAAATTATTATTGTGTTGTTTTTCCATTAAATAACATCCCAAAGGCAAACATTGAGTTATATAAAAATTATTTAATGACTTTTTGTGGAAAAGTTATTGAGAGTAAAGGGAAGTTTGAGTTATTGGTAATTCAATACGAATGACATTTTTATTACCATTATTTCATCTTTTCTTCTTCTTCTTCTGATTGAGTTTTAATACATTCTTATCTGTATCATTGGTTTTCGGTTACCTATAAATATTAATTTTATTATTTTTTTTTATTTTTCTTATTGAAACAAACCAAGAATCATGACAATTAACCCTCTGTCGGCACACGGGTGCGAATTTGGCAGGACAAAAATAAAAGTGGTCACAAAAAAGTGTCTTTATAAGGGTGATAGTAAATTTTTTTAAAATTGTGAATACAATATTTAAATTCCTCGGAATATTCTTCATCAATTTCATACACTCCTGCTCAAATTTAACGCACATCATATTAATTTTACAGAAAATTCCTACACCCAGAGAAAAAGTCGGTGTAAAATTGCCTTAGACGCCTAAGGCAAAATTTTTTCTATGAATGTTAGTTTTCGAGCATAACTTGCCTTAGTTCTAAGGCAATTTATGCTCGAAAATCCTAAGCTAAATTTACCTAGAATAGGCTAATTTGCCTTAGATAGATAAGGTGAATTTTTTTCTATGGATGTTATTTTTCGAGCATAACTTGCCTTAGGACTAAGGCAATTTTTGTTAGTTTTTTAACCTAGAACTAAGGTAATTTTACCTTAGGCCTAACAAAATTTTACCTAGGGCCTCAAATGTTAGTTTTCTAACACAATTTAGCTTAGGACTAAGGCAATTTATGTTAGACTTTTACCTAGGACTAAGGTAATTTTACCTTAGGCCTAAGCTAATTTTTTTTTTGGGGAAAATTTTTTTCAAATGTTATTTTCCTAACACAATTTTGCCTAGGACTAAGGCAATTTATGTTAGACTTTTACCTAGGACTAAGGTAATTTTACCTAGGCCTAAGCTAATTTTTTTTTTGGGGAAAATTTTTTTCAAATGTTATTTTCCTAACACAATTTTGCCTAGGACTAAGGCAATTTATGTTGTACACTTTTACCTATGACTAAGGTAATATTACCTTAGGCCTAAGCTAATTTTTTTTTGGGGAATATTTTTTTCAAATGTTATTTTTCTAACACAATTTTGCCTAGGACTAAGGCAATTTATGTTACACTTTTACCTAGAACTAAGGTAATATTACCTTAGGCCTAAGCTAGTTTTTTTTTTGGGAAAATTGCTTTTTGCGCCAAAAAGAATGAAATGTTTTCCTTTTTTCTTCAATTAAAAAAAAAAGAAAACACTTCAATGACTAAAACGATTATTGAAAAACAATAATAAATTTGTGTTTTTTTTTTTTTTCCTTTGTATAGGCATGTATACCATAAAAAAAAAACGAAAACACACATATTTTTTTCGTTTTTTAATAATTATCAAAAAATGTTTTTTTTTTTCACTTTCAACGAAATTTCGTTATTGTTGTTGATCGGCCATCATGGTTTGATTGAAAGAATTTTTTACCTAGGGCCTAAGCAAATTTTACCTAGGCCTAACGTAATATTACCTTAGGCCTAAGCTAATTTTTTTTTTGGGAAAATTGCTTTTTGCGCCAAAAAGAATGAAATGTTTTCATTTTTTCTTCAATTAAAAAAAAAAGAAAACACTTCAATGACTAAAACGATTATTGAAAAATAATAATAAATTTGTGTTTTTTTTTTTTTTTCCTTTGTATAGGCATGTATACCATAAAAAAAAACGAAAACACACATATTTTTTTCGTTTTTTAATAATTATCAAAAAATGTTTTTTTTTTTTTCACTTTCAACGAAATTTCGTTATTGTTGTTGATCGGCCATCATGGTTTGATTGAAAGAATTTTTTACCTAGGGCTTAAGCAAATTTTACCTAGGCCTAACGTAATATTACCTTAGGCCTAAGCTAATTTTTTTTTTGGGAAAATTGCTTGTTGCGCCAAAAAGAATGAAATGTTTTCCTTTTTTCTTCAATTAAAAAAAAAAGAAAACACTTCAATGACTAAAACGATTATTGAAAAACAATAATAAATTTGTGTTTTTTTTTTTTTTTTCCTTTGTATAGGCATGTATACCATAAAAAAAAAACGAAAACACACATATTTTTTTCGTTTTTTAATAATTATCAAAAAATGTTTTTTTTTTTTCACTTTCAACGAAATTTCGTTATTGTTGTTGATCGGCCATCATGGTTTGATTGAAAGAATTTTTTACCTAGGGCCTAAGCAAATTTTACCTAGGCCTAACGTAATATTCCCGGCAAAAATTTCAAAATTTCTTGGTTACCTTAGGCCTAAGCTAATTTTACCTAGAACTAAGGCAATTTTCCCTCCAAAAGTGCGAAAATAAATAAATGTCTGTAATTAATTAAATTATTTAGAAATACAAATTTTTCTTTAAATAAATAATTTGTTTGATATGAATAAATCAAATAAATATATAGTTACACATTTGTATTTTAATTTCCGACAGAATATATTAAATAAGTTTTTTTGATTTTCGCTTTCGTTTAGAAGTTATAGCGACTTTTGTGAAATAAAACATCTCGCAAACAAAGACATGAAATTTTTACTTTTTTCGTCATATCTTTTCTATTTTTGCTTTTTTTGAAAAATTGTGATATATAAAAGTTGTAGATTTTTTGATTTCCGACAGAATATATTAAATAAGTTTTTTTGATTTTCGCTTTCGTTTTGAAGTTATAGCGACTTTTGTGAAAAAAAACATCTCTCAAAGACATGAAATTTTGCTTTTTTCGTCATATCTTTTCTATTTTTGCTTTT
This sequence comes from Episyrphus balteatus, assembly GCF_945859705.1. Lineage (NCBI taxonomy): Eukaryota > Metazoa > Arthropoda > Insecta > Diptera > Syrphidae > Episyrphus > Episyrphus balteatus. Next base: position 50,864,466 of record NC_079137.1, read on the forward strand.
TTTGAAAAATTGTCAGATATAAAAGTTGTAGATTTTTTAATTTCCGACAGAATATATTAAATAAGTTTTTTTGATTTTCGCTTTCGTTTAGAAGTTATAGCGACTTTTGTGAAAAAAAAACATCTCTCAAACAAAGACATGAATTTTTTACTTTTTTCGTCATATCTTTTCTATTTTTGCTTTTTTTGAAAAATTGTCATGTATAAAAGTTGTAGATTTTTTGATTTCCGACAGAATATATTAAAAAAGTTTTTTTGATTTTCGCTTTCGTTTAGAAGTTATAGCGACTTTTGTGAAAAAAAAACATCTCTCAAACAAAAAGACATGAAATTTTTGCTTTTTTCGTCATATCTTTTCTATTTTTGCTTTTTTTGAAAAATCGTCAGATATAAAAGTTGTAGATTTTTTGATTTCCGACAGAATATATTAAATAAGTTTTTTTGATTTTCGCTTTCGTTTAGAAGTTATAGCGACTTTTGTGAAAAAAAACATCTCTCAAACAAAAAGACATGAAATTTTTTCTTTTTTCGTCATATCTTTTCTATTTTCTATCTCGCAAACAAAAAGACATGAATTTTTTATTTTTTTCGTCATATCTTTTCTATTTTTGCTTTTTTTGAAAAATCGTCAGATATAAAAGTTGTAGATTTTTTGATTTCCGACAGAATATATTAAATAAGTTTTTTTGATTTTCGCTTTCGTTTAGAAGTTATAGCGACTTTTGTGAAAAAAAACATCTCTCAAACAAAAAGACATGAAATTTTTTCTTTTTTCGTCATATCTTTTCTATTTTCTATCTCGCAAACAAAAAGACATGAATTTTTTACTTTTTTCGTCATATCTTTTCTATTTTTGCTTTTTTTGAAAAATCGTCAGATATAAAAGTTGTAGATTTTTTAATTTCCGACAGAATATATTAAATAAGTTTTTTTGATTTTCGCTTTCGTTTAGAATTTATAGCGACTTTTGAAAAATAAAACATCTCACAAACATTGAATTAATGAATGGTTCATAGATTTTAGAGTGACTCAAGCTTTGGAACGATAGAGAGTAGAGACATAACTAAATGAAACAGCGCATAATGTGTGCTTTTTGGTAATAAATAATGTGTTTTAAATAAATACGAAAATTGTATAATATTCCATAATATTCATCAAATCAGATGTTTGGGATCACCAAAATGTAACTAGGAAAACTTGAAAATATAATTTTTGAGAAATTTTGTTCACTCTAATTTTAACAAAGTCAAATAATAGTTCTAGTTAAAAGTCGCGTAAACTTTATGAATAATAAAGAAAACCAAAACAAAAATCAAGAATACATGTATGTATTGAAAAATTGATTGTCAGAAATAAGATTTATGTGACAAATGCAGTAAAAATGTAAAATGATTATAATGATTTACTTCTTTCAATTATTGCCCCAAATACCCCTTAAGGATGCGCCCGTGTCTGATTTTCCCGCCACTATTATTCTATTATAACTTTTACCAAATCAAATTTTACCTAGGCCTAAGCTAATTTTACCAAGGCCTAAGCTAATTTTACCAAGGCCTAAGCTAAGTTTACCAAGGCCTTAGGTAATTTTGCCTAGGCCTAACCTAATTTTACTTATGGATCTAAGGTAAATTCACCTTAAACTATTAAATTCATTTATCTGTTAATTAAAAGTAATTTACATTATTAGTTGACTATTTGACGCCTTTGTCCTACTTTTCGCAATGTAAATATAAACGAACGAAAATAACCAAAATATGCATTTGTTACCCTGCTTCACTTGCTTTTATTCTTCTTCACTTTATACCCAAAATGCCCCTTAAAGATACGCTCATGTCTTGTTTTCCCTCCAAAATTATTAGTTATAATTTTTACCCAAGCTAATTTTACCTAGGCCTAAGCCAATTTTACCTTAGGATCTAACATAAATTTACCTAGATCTAAGCTAAATTTACCTAGGTTCTAAGCTGAATTTACCTTAGGCCTAAGCTAATTTTTTAGTGACGCCATCAAATCACCTTAGAACTAAGGTGATTTTGTGTTAGTTTTGTTAGAATTGCCTTAGTCCTAAGGTAAATTTTCGCTTTTTACCTAGGGCCTAAGGTGATTTTGTGTTAGATTTTTGGAATTGCCTTAGGCCTAAGGTAAATTCGTTCTCAGATCCCGTTAGAAAGCGTGCTTGAACATCATTCACTTCGTAAATTCATGGCGTGCAGTTCAATTTAGTGCTAAGAAATATTTAACGTGTAAAAATTGTTTTAAAAAGTGAATTATAATATCAATAACCAAGGAAAAACAAAGAAAAGAAGACATAAATACTGTGAACCAGTTAATTAAAACAAGCGTTTTGGAAAATATATCAAAGTAAGTAAGTAAGTAAAGCAACAATCTTTTTTATACAATTTTATCATTATATATTTGCATTTTTATTTCACTCGTAGTAAAGTACTTATTCAACATTTCTTTTTTATTTATTTAATAATACAAATCGTGTGAACTACTCCATTAAATTAAATTAATCTTACAAAATAAGTTTTATTTTGGGCAAGTTTCCTTTTTTATTTGATCTTTGCTTCTGTCCATAAAGATAATTCTGTGATTTAAAATTATTACTTTGAATATTGCTTTAAAGCGGAGCGGCCGCCGCCGCCGTTCGGTGGGGTGGTGCTTCATTGTGGATTTGGGCTTCTCCAGCCACCTTCATCCTTTTATATTCAGTTATGCCCGCCAAGTAAATTGAAACCCCTTCTACGTGAAAAAAATTTACACTCAGCAACAGCGCCCGCCATGTGTATTCCAATTCTTCAACACAGAATGGATCACCACCAGCAAAGCAAACACAGCGTCATTCGGTCGCAGTGCTATAAATTTGCTGATGCTGGTCTATTGTTGATGACAATAAGACAGATAGATATTTGATAATTTTATATTAATTTAATTATTTTAATTTTGTATTCTGATACAAAATTTTTATCGGTGCTGATGGAAACATTTGATAATTCTTTAGATAATAGGGGTTTTTCTTTTTTAGTTCTGAACAGAGTCTGAACTGTCAAAAAAAAAAATCTTATTTCTTTTTTGTTCAGAGCTTCAAAATGTGTATCTTTTTTGATCTCAAATCTGTTTCAATATTTATTCAGAACCCTCAGAACACGTTCAGTTCAGACTCTGTTCATCTCAACTAAAAAAGAAAAACCCCTAATTGAATCCGTTCAATTTGTTTCACGTTTTCCATTGGCGCGTTCAAACTTGAGTCACTTTCCATAACAAAATTCTAAAAAAATAACGAAAAGCTTCAAAATACAATAAAATAAAAACTAACAAATCGACGGTTAAACTTCATAACATCGTAAGTCGAAAAATTCGAAAAAAAATGTTAATCCAAACAATTCAGAAAATTCAGAGCTATCTTTTGGTATATTCAGTTCAACAATGTTGTTTTGAACATTTTTTAGGAATGACGAAACTCAAAAGGTCGTATTGATAGATCCCATACAAAAACACAACATATTGTTTTTTTATTTCTGAAAAACTTGCAAAAACGACTTACGAGGTTATGAAGTTTAACCGTCGAAATGCTTTATTTTAAGTTCCTTTGGTATCAAAAAGTTTTAAAATATTGTCAAAAAATTAACGAATACCTTATTTTCAGTTAAATTAGTATCAAGAACTTTTAAAATACTTTCAATTGAAAGATTAACAAATAGTTTTAAAATTTGTATATCAATATCAAATGAAAAAAAACGAATAGCTAAGGAATACAATGAAACAAAAGCAACCAAGTTTGTTTGAACTCATAATTTTACTTACAAACAAAAGCTATTGCTATCTTTTAAAATATTTGTTTTCTCATTTTTCCACGAAATAAATTAATTGTTAGTTCAAGGCATTGAAATACGAACAAAAAATCCATACTATATACTCTTTAAGGCCCCACTACCACTTAGCTAGCTACAGATTTATTAACGAGTAATTAGCTGAACGCATTCATTTTTAAAGAGTTCAACTTTTCATTTAGTTTGACGTTTACAACTCAAAAAGCCAAAGCCAAATTTTAATTGTGGGTGAAAACCTTAAGGTGAGTGAAATAAACTTTAAATGCATTTAAAATACAAAAAAAAAAAACTTGAAGAACACATAGAACTATATTTCAATTAATACAAACTAAGCAAAAACTGAAAAAAAAGACATACAGAACTTTATTCAAATAAAACGAAATCGAAAAAAAACTAACCAAAAAATCAAGAAGCCACGCTTGAAAATTTTAACAAAACGAAAAGAAAAAGGTATGCTTTTTACATAATTATCAATATTTTGTCATTTAAGTACCAGGCAATTATAATTTTATGCCCACAGAAAGTTTTAGTTTTCCATTTTTTAGTGAGTGGTTTGCAGTGCAGCTTCACAAATGCCAAAGGCATTTTACATGATTATATTGAATCTTGAATCTATACATACTTATATGTTTAAATTCAATGCATTTCTGGCTAACTTATTCAAGCTCGTTTCGCTTGTTTTCCATTAGTTACAGGCAAAAACCAATTTGACCAAGTTACTTACTAACGTGGTTCATTTTGTTCAATTTAAAAAAAACTTATTTTTTTCTTAATCTATTAAAATTGTTTCTCTTACATATAGACTCATTAAAGCCGATCAAAAATCACCAATCCTTGACGTAAAATAAGACCCAAAACAAGAGCTAATAGAAGAATCGTGAAAAAACTACAACAAGGAGTTAAAGAAAAAGGTATGATTTTCAAATTTCAAGTAATGATTAGGTATTCAAGTACTAGACATATCGCTGGCTGAGAGTTATAGGGTTGTATGTCTGCAGGGGTTTCCAAAAAAACATACAACCTTATAATTCTCGGCCAGCGATATATCTATACCGCCGGGTACAAAGGGATTAAATCACAAAGTTGTAATCATCGGGTTTTGAGCAATAAACTCTTTATTCTCTTTCATTGGACATCAAAAACATAAAGCTAGAGCAAATCATTTCTATAAAAGTAAACCGATCAGTACTGAAAACCCCTTTGTACCCAGCGGAAAAGTCATAAGAATTTGTCCACCGAAAAATACAAAGTCCAAACTCATTTTACATTATTATATTGAATCTTGAATCTATATACTTATATGTTTGAATTCAATGCGTTTCTGGCTAACTTTTTCAAGCTCGCTACGCTTGTTTTCCATTAGTTACAGACAAAAACTTTAGAAAATAATCAAATTTTATTTGGTAGCAAAAATCGTTTCCATAGGTAGCCACCCATTGACTCAATTCGAAGACCAATTTGACCCAGTTATACTTACTTAAGTGGTTCATTTTGTTAAATTTTAAAATACTAATTTTTTTCTTATCTCTATTAAAATTGTTTCTCTATACTTTACATATAGACTCATTAAAGCCGATCAACTATTTAAAGATTACCATACCTTGACGCAAAATAAGACCCAAAACAAGAGCTGATAGAAGAAAATCAAAAAACTTCAACAACATTGGTCAGGAGTTAAAGAAAAAGGTATGATTTTCAATCAATGATTAGATTTTTAGTACTAGCCATATATTTATGCCACCGGGTACAAAGGGATTAAATCAAAAAGCTGTAATCTTCGGGTTTTGAACAATAAACTCTTTATTCTCTTTCATTGGACATCAAAAACATAAAGCTAGAGCAAATCATTTCTATAAAAGTAAACCGATCAGTACTGAAAACCCCTTTGTACCCAGCGGAAAGATCATAAGAATTGATCCACCGAAAAATTTTATATTTCAATTAATACAAACTAAGCAAAAACTCAAAAAAGACATACCTACTGATACCTTATTTAATTAAAACGAAATCGAACAAAAAAAAAAACTAACCATAAAATCAAGAGGCCACGCTTAAAAATTTTAACAAAACGAAAAGAAAAAGGTATGCTTTTTACATAATTATCATTATTTTGCCATTTAAGTACCAGGCAATTATAATTTTATGCCCACAGAATGTTTTAGTTTTCCATTTTTTAGTTTTGTGAGCGGTTTGCTCTGAATTTTGAATCTATATACTTATATGTTTAAATTCAATGCGTTTCTGGCTAACTTTTTCAAGCTCGCTACGCTTGTTTTCCATGAGTTATAGACAAAAACCAATTTGACCCAGTAACTTACTTACGTGGTTCATTTTGTTAAATTTTAAACTGCCTATTTTTTTCTTAAGTCTATTAAATTTTTTTCTCTTACATATAGACTCATTAAAGCCGATCAACAATTAAAAAATCACCATTCCTTGAGGTAGAATAAGACCCAAAACAAGAGCTGATAGAAGAAAATCAAAAAACTTCAACACCATTGGTCAGGAGTTAAAGAAAAAGGTATGATTTTCAATCAATGATTAGATTTTTAGTACTAGCCATATATTTATGCCACCGGGTACAAAGGGATTAAATCAAAAAGCTGTAATCTTCGGGTTTTGAACAATAAACTCTTTATTCTCTTTCATTGAGCATCAAAACATAAAGCTAGAGCAAATCATTTCTATAAAAATAAACCGATCAGTACTGAAAACCCCTTTGTACCCACGGAAAAGTCATAAGAATTTGTCCACCGAAAAATTTTAATTGTTTTTTTTTACTTTTGGGAGCTGATAACTCAGCAGCTTCACAAAGTCCAAACTCATTTTACATTATTATATTGAATCTTGAATCTATATACTTTTAAAGAAACTTTGAAGAACACATAAAACTATATTTCAATTAATACAAACTAAGCAAAAACTCAAAAAAGACATACTGATACCTTATTTAAATAGAATCTTGAATCTATATACTTATATGTTTGAATTAAAGGCGTTTCTGGCTAACTTTTTCAAGCTCGCTACGCTTGTTTTTCATTAGTTACAAAGAAAAACCTTAGAAACCATAGGTAGCCACCCATTGACTCTATATTTTACATTAAAGCCGATCAACTGTTTAAAAATCACCATTACTTGACGAAAAATAAGACCCAAAACAATACCCAAAGAACTTCAACAAGATTGGTCAGGAGTTAAAGAAAAAGGTATGATTTTCAATCAATGATTAGGTATTTGAGTACTAGTGATATAGAAGAATATGTCCACAGAAAGTTTTTATTGCTTTTTTAAGTTTTGTTAGCTGATTGCTTTGCACCTTAACAAAATCCAACCCCATTATACATAATGTTTTGAATTTCATATCTAAATTTGTATCTCTAACCCCTGATATATCAGAAAATAATGCTTATATGAAAAAACGTTTATTCGTACGAATTAAAAACACATTTAACAAAACTTAGCTCTGATTTTTCAATCGTCAGTTAGACTATCAGAAGAATAAATGTCAATATAAAAAAAACTTTTATTCCTAGGAATAAGCTCTATCTGAGGTTTATCTGACTATTGAAAAATTGACCCTTAGTTGAATTTGCAATCTACAATTTTATCTTTAACTTTAATCGCAATCGTTTTTTTTTTGTTTAATTTAAAATTACAAACATAAGCTTGATAAATTTTGATTTGAAACAATTTTAAAGTAAAAAACTTTCTCACTTCTAATCAGCAGCTACTGAGCCAAGTTTGAAAACTTTATATACTAAGGGCCAATTTTTCAATAGTCAGTTAAACAGTCAGTTAGTACTTATTCCTAAGGATAAAGAAAAAATCAATTTTTCAACACGCAGGTATAGCTTATTCCTAAGAATAAAACTATCTGCTTCTTTCAGAGACGAATAAAAATTATTCTAAGGAATAATCTAAACAAAAATATTGTGTCAGTTGTCAAAGCTGTTTTGAAAGAATTTTCAAAAAAATACAGTGGAAAACAAGAAAACAAAAACAATCATGAATAAAAATGACGTTTAATTTTAAATATTTTTGAATTTGACAATTTTTTTTTGTTATTCTGTAGAATAAATTATTCTTGATTGAAAAATTCAATGTTTTTATCTGATTGTTTATGAGCCTAATAACTTTATTCTTCGAACAGTTAACTGACTGTTTATTAGAAGATTGAAAAATTGGCTCTAAATAGATTTAGTTCCGAAATAAAAAACAAAAACTATTCTTATTCATATTACAGTCAACAAGCTGAAAATGCATTGCGTTATCTGCTCAGAAGAATTTAATTGCTTAAAAAAATTATTCATGCATTTGAAAATTCTACATGGTTGTGATAAAAAAAGCAATTTGAAATGCTTTGAAAAATCATGTCAACAAATATTTAATGGATTACCTTCATATAAAAAACATTTAAGCACCCATTTGAGGAACTTAGATACAATTGAAATCGAACCACCACTAAATATGAACTCTACGCATGATAATTTAAGCACAAAAGCTGGCAATTCTTCTAGTATTTTTGAAAACATGATACAAAATAATCCTTATTCATCAAATGAACAAGAACTACCAGTATCAAATGGCAGTGCAGAAAAAATTCAAGCGCCTTTACAAAGCATTATAGAAAACAGCATACTTCAATTCGTTCTAAGTCAATACAATAACAATAATTTTTCTAGAAAAGATGCATTTACCATACAAAAAGCTGCTGAGAATTTTATTATATCACCATTGCTAGATATAGTGCTTGCCATTGAAATGTGTGAGGAAGATAAAAAAAAAATAGAGAATGTTGTTAAAGAATATAGAAAAGTTATTAATGAATTAAATACTGAGTATAAGCTTGAAAAGTTCTTAGAAAATCGAGATTTATTTAAAAAACCAAAAGAATTTGACATTAACAGAGAAATTTCTCATATTATGAAAAACGGGCAGAGCATTTTAGAGGAAAAAGTAGAGAAGGGTATTCTTATGGACCTAAAATTTGAATTCCGAAAAATTTTTGAAAAACCAGAAAATCAAGAAGTACTTACAACTTTTTTGGATGAACATAGCAAGCCATCGAATATAAGAAATTTTATAAACGGAGAATTATGGAAACAAAAAAAAGCAATGTATGAAAATAAGAAGTTGGTACCATATTATCTGTTCACAGACGATTTCGAAGTAAATAATCCACTTGGAGCTCATAGTGGAGTTCATAAATTAACAGGAATATACTTTTCCATTCCTATATTCGAAAATTATTTTAAAGTCAGTGACATTTATCTGGCTGGCTTGATTAAGGCTCATGATATCAAAACATACGGAAATGATTTGACAATTTATAACCTTGTTCAAGAAATTATTTCTCTAGAAATTGAAGGAATTGACCTAATTCTTAATGGCCAGAAAACAACAATTTGCTTAGTAATGGGCCTAATTTTGGGAGATAATTTGGGACTTAACCAGATTCTTGAATTTAGTAAATCTTTCTCTTCTAACTACTACTGTAGGTTCTGTATAGCGCCAATTGCATCGACTAAAGTTATGTGCAAGGAAGATTCAACATTGATTAGAACTGAGGAAAATTATGATGAGAATTTATCTAAAGACTTTTCATCTACAGGAGTTTACAAAAACTCAATTTTGAATAAAATTCCTTCTTTTCATGTTGTAACTAATTTTTCCGTTGATCTTATGCATGATATTTTTGAGGGCGTTGCGCATTATAATCTGACACATGTAATACAACATTATATAAAAAACAAAGTATTTACGTTAGCTGAACTTAATGAATATAAGTTAGCATTTTCCTATGGAGATACTGAGAAAGGGAATGTTTTTAAGGATATTACTGTTCAACATTTGAAAAGAAAAAGACTGAATGCTTCAGCAAGAGAGATGTGGACATTTATTCACCATTTTCCTCTGATGATTGGTCACTTAATCCCAGTAAATGATGAAGTTTGGGAGTTCATCATTATTTTTATAAAAATGATTGATATATTGCTTTTACCACAGTGTAATGACAGCAAATTAGATGAACTTGAACATCTAATTGAAAAACACAATGAGTTATATCAAAATTTATTTGGCGATACTTTAAAACCTAAACATCACAATCTTATCCATTATCCTCGAATTATACGATATTCAGGACTTCCAAAATTTTATTGGTCATTTTTATTTGAAGCAAAACATCAAGAACTAAAATCATACAGTAGAGTTACATCCAGCCGTAAAAATATTTTACTTTCAATTGCAACGAAATTCCAATTCAAGTTCGCTTACCAAATTACTAAACCCAGGGACGATTTTCTTCAATTCTCCCATCATGATGAAATATCTTCTGTTGCTGAAAATATATCCGACCTAAGTTTCGATATATTAAATCTGAATTCAAAACATTTCGAAAAAATTGAATATCTAGGAACAGTCTATAAAAAGGGTTCTTACTTATCAATAACCAATAATTTAAATGTGATTTTTTTTATAATTACACGTATAATCATTTTAGATGCAAATAGAAAAATATACATGCTTTGCCAGGAAATACCAACAATATTTAACGATCATTATATCATTTTCCAAAAGAAGAAAAATTTATATTAAAATCAATTACAGCATTTGATGGACCACCGGTCCATTCTCATAAGATTCTTTATGCTGGTGAATTCATTCGCAAAAAACACTTTTTTTCATAGAAAACAACGACTTCAAAATGGATGCTGAATTACCAAGTAGTGAACTTGTTGATGGAAGTGACGTCGAAGTGAATCTTCAATCTGAACAAAGTTCAATAATTTATATGAACGAAAAAGGCGAATTATCATTAGTCAATCCCAATGATCCAAACCAATTAAACAGGGTTGAAGTTACAGTTCAAAATATCATTCCTCAAAAAGACGCTGAAACAAACGATGATGACTTAGAATTAGCCAATCTACTCATGTCGTGGGAACTCTATGACCAACTTTACAAATTTCTTAAAGGTTAAATCTCTTTTTTTATTTTATAGCCTGTTTCGACTTGAGCTGAAAAGGGATAATTTCGCAAATCGTCGCCGTTCAATGAAAACTCCCTAAGTCCATTTTTCGTTTATGGAGAAATTGCATTAGAAATTGGTTATCCAATATTAAAGATCCAAAAATGATTTAAGCTGAGTGTTTCTTTGCATTTTGGTAAAATAATTTTTTTTATAGAATTGAAAAATTAAGCTTCCGTTATTGGTTAACTTGAAAAATTTAATAAAAATCGAAAGTTACTTAGGGAGTTTTCATTGAACGGCGACGAAATGATCTCATTTCGGATGTTAAATTTTTTTAAAGTAAATTATCTCATTTGGAAACTCATTTTATAGAAATCATTTGCTCTGGTCGAAACAGGCTATTAGAAATCTAACCCAAAATACTTGTATTTGACAGACAAGAAAATCAACATTGAGGGGTTGAAATGCATGAAGGAAAGACATATCGACCAAATATTCTTGGAATTCCCAGACTTCAACACAAAAATGATCTTCGAGTCTAAATTAGGAATTTGGCAAAACGAAAATGTAAGCAAAACTTACTTTTCCAAATATGCATTCAGTTTAATTTTTCTTTTTTAAACAGGGAGTTTTTACTGTGAGTCCGAGGCCCGTTAATAAATTGACCAATCAACACTCAGTAGAATCGTGGGTTAACACTTTGAGTAGTCCATCGCCAACAAGTAGTTCATCGGATTCTGATGTAAGGTACCAGGTATATAATATAGATGGCAAAAAAAAAAAAAAATTTAATTTATTTTAATACATATAGATATAATTGTTTAATATTTTAATAAATAGACTAGGATATTCAAATTATGACATCTTGCACTCATTTAATAGATACAAAAGAGATCAGAACGAACATTTTTTTTTTTAAACCTAGAATGATAATCACATTTTTATATGTCTCAGAGAACGGAGATTATCTTTCTAGGGTTTCCAGGGATTTTATTTAGAAAATAATTTAAATATTGGCTATGCAACTCTGTTACATGGAGTGTTGCCTCCATCATCGCAGCAGTTTAATGGTAAATTGAAGAAATTTACAATTGAAGATTCAAGATCTTCTTTCACTCTGGAAGTGGAATATGCAGGCCAGGTCGAACCTATGCTAAAAATAAAAAGGGAGGAATGTTTAAAATCGAAAACAAAACTTCAGCCCCTAATAATTGTTGTTGGTGAGAGATTTCATTATAATAATTTTTATGTGTCCTTGGACAATATTATGTTTAAATTAGATACTTATTTGGACTGCATTATTTTTTATTTAAAGCTTGTTTATGTATTAAAAATATTCAATACCTTCCACAGTGTTTTTCGGTATGGGTTTTTATACAAATGTTTTTCTTTAATATTCAAGACGGTAAAAAAATACCTTCTGTTTCCACTTTATTAAATGATATCAATGCATTAATTAATTAAATCATATCAATGGTAAATTGAAGAAATTCACAATTGAAGATTCAAGATCTTCTTTCACTCTGGAAGTGGAATATGCAAGCCAGATTGAATCTTTGCTTAGAATAAAACGGGAGGAATGGTAATATTTTTTATTTAAAGCTTGTTTATGTATTAAAAATATTCAATACCTTCCACAGTGTTTTTCGGTATGGGTTTTTATACAAATATTTTTCTTTAATATTCAAGACGGTAAAAAAATACCTTCTGTTTCCACTTTATTAAATAATATCAATGCATTAATTAATTAAATCATATCAATGGTAAATTGAAGAAATTCACAATTGAAGATTCAAGATCTTCTTTCACTCTGGAAGTGGAATATGCAAGCCAGATTGAACCTTTGCTTAGAATAAAACGGGAGGAATGGTAATATTTTTTATTTAAAGCTTGTTTATGTATTAAAAATATTCAATACCTTCCACAGTGTTTTTCGGGGGTTGGGGTCTAAATTCTGCCGGGGTCAAAATTCTTTTGTCAAAATTCTGCTTTCAAAATTCTGTTTTACAAAATTCTGCTTTCAAAATTCTGCTTTTCAAAATTCTGTTTTTCAAAATTCTGTTTTTCAAAATTCTGCTTTTCAAAATTCTGTTTTTCAAAATTCTGCAAAAAAATTAAAAAAGGGTTTGGAAAATGTTAAAAAGCGCGCGCTTTTTAACATTTTCCAAACCCTTTTTTAATTTTTTGCAAAAATTTGTAAAATCATCTTCTTGAAAAATTTTCTGCTTATTTGATTACTTACCTTCATAATTTGTCATTCTTTGAAAGCAAATTCATTTTTGTTTTATAAATAAATAAATTTGAAAATATTAAGAAAATGTTTTTACATTTCATACATTCATACATTTCCGAAAATAATTAAAATTTTTTTAATTTATAAAATAAAGATGAATATTCAAAAATTTGAATAAAAAAAGGAATATTTTGTATCAAACAACATCGGTTCCAATAAGTTAAACATAGATTTTATTTGAAAGAAAGTCAGTCTATGCATTTTAAAAAATATTTGCGACACTTAAACAAAAAAATTTAGGAAAGTACCAATGTTGAATTACATGAGGTGTATTTTTCTTTAGTCAGCGCATATGCTATAAAAAAAAAAACAGAATTGGCAGAATTTTTTTGTTCAATTATAATGCTGGCAGAATTTTGAAAAGCAGAATTTTAAAAAGCAGAATTTTGAAAAGCAGAATACAAAAAAAGCAGAATTTTGAAAAACAGAATTTTCGTTAAAAAAGCAGAATTTTGAAAAGCAGAATTTTGAAGCCAGAATTTTGACCCGATCCCGTTTTTCGGTATGGGTTTTTATACAAATATTTTTCTTTAATATTCAAGACGGTAAAAAAATACCTTCTGTTTCCACTTTATTAAATGATATCAATGCATTAATTAATTAAATCATATCAATGGTAAATTGAAGAAATTCACAATTGAAGATTCAAGATCTTCTTTCACTCTGGAAGTGGAATATGCAAGCCAGATTGAACCTTTGCTTAGAATAAAACGGGAGGAATGGTATCCTTGGACAATATTAAATTTAAATTAAATACATATTTAGACTGTATTAATTTTTATTTAAAGCTTGTATATGTATTAAATATTCAATACCCTCCACAGTGTTTATTTTATGCCACGTATTCTTATTCAAAAACATTTTTTCTTCAATATTCAAGACGGTACAAAATTCCTTTTTTAAATTCATTAGTACTTTAAATGATTTACGTTATCAGTAACTCTATTTGAAAAAATTTTTTTTGAATGCAATTTGATTGTATGAAATCCTTCATCATCAAAGCATTTAAAAAACTGACTGTTCAAAAAAGATTTTTCACTTTCGAAGCGCCAGCCAAATATAACCCATCCTGCAAAGGAAAAGAAAAAATGTTTTAAAATCGAATATGAAACTTTAGTAGTAATGAGTGAAAAATCGATTATTTAATTTTAGGTAACTGTACTAGAAATTTTGAAGAAAACAGAACAGGGCAGAGCAATTTTAGAATCCTATCGCCTCAAAAATTGTTTGACTCCAGAGGATCGAACAAATTTGGTCCACAAAATTGTCCAATATTTTACTGAAAATAAAAAGAAAATGACGGTTAAGAGGTGTGAAATCTTGGCAGAGGAAATCGTAAAAATTTTTCCTACAGAAAACTTGGTTGGTTTTTTGGGGGTTCAAACTAAATTCGCTTTATATTATAAACTTTAATTACAGGGTTCGTACTTTGTTCGAGGGTTTAACAAAATCCCCCCCAAGGGTAAACTGTACGACCGATATAGAGGACAACGAAGATCTCTAAAGCAGCTCTATAAAACTGATCCCACGTCATCAAAGAAAGTTAAACTGGCAGAAGTGGAAGATAATTCCAAAGAGGATTGTGATGAAGAACCAATAAACGAGACCGAGATGCAAAGGGTTTGCGACGAGCTGAAACAAAACCGGGACTGGGAAACAGTTACTAAACAATGGAAACAAACTATGCCATTCAGGAGGGATATGATTTCCCAAAGCTCTGACATTGACCTCCAGACAGTCCTTCAGGAGTGGCCGCTTTACAAATATTCACGAGCGCCAGAACTGGTAAGAACATTCGTTTTTAATAGGTTTTTATAAGATCAAAAAGCGTAGAGCGCATTTTGTTAAAGCGCTCGACGCTTTCTGATGTAACCATTTTTGATATAAGCCAATTAAATTAGGATAAAAGAGTATTTTCAGTTATATAAACTGTGTATATATTTTATATCACTAAAAAATTTCTTCAACTTTAATTAATTACATTGATGTACACAATATCTATAATCTTCTACATAATAGTATGTTTTATTCTGTCTATTAACAGATTGCCATGGATTACAATTTTATAAAACCGAATAATGGGTTCGACTTCACCAAATGGGAACAATTTTCGAAAATAGCCCTAGAATTGTTCACAGCGAGGATCAAGTGCAGCGCTCTTAAATCATTCCTCAATGAATTCAGGGAGAATATTGACGACCTTGACATAGGTAGAACCTTGTTTTTATTTAAACTCTTTTTTTTTAAATTCTGTTTTATTTTAATTTTTTAATTATTTTTTACTTATGACGTATTAATTTATTTTCAGATAACGTCAATATTGGCTATGCAACTCTGTTACATGGAGTGTTGCCTCCATCATCGCAGCAGTTTAATGGTAAATTGAAGAAATTTACAATTGAAGATTCAAAATCATCTTTCACTCTGGAAGTGGAATGTGCAGGCCAGGTCGAACCTATGCTAAAAATAAAAAGGGAGGAATGTTTAAAATCGAAAACAAAACTTCAGCCCCTAATAATTGTTGTTGGTGAGAGATTTCATTATAATAATTTTTATGTGTCCTTGGACAATATTATGTTTAAATTAGATACTTATTTGGACTGCATTATTTTTTATTTAAAGCTCGTTTATGTATTAAATATTCAATACCCTCCACAGTGTTTTTCGGTATGGGTTTTTATACAAATGTTTTTCTTTAATATTCAAGACGGTAAAAAAATACCTTCTGTTTCAACTTTACTAAATGATATAAATGCATTAATTAATTAAATTATATCAATGTATTATTTTGTACAGTCCATGTTCTACATATACAGTACTGGACAAAATAAAATACGCACTATCCGAACTTTCACATTTATGCTATTCTCGCTCCCCAAGTTATCAATAAAATAATCTTTAGTGAGAACTTAAATTAAGAACTTAAATTACACGGTGTTACAAAAATGAGGTTTTAAAATATACGCGGGCGGAGACCTATCAGGTTTTGTAGAGCTAGTCGCACTGAATACGAAACGGTATTTGAAAATCCCCTAACACCCCCAAAATCTGGAGTTACGGGCAAAAAACGGTTTTTTGGACCTTCACCCATTGAAAAAATTCTAGCTTCGACAATTTTTTACCCATTTTCGATTTTTTTACAGTTTCTGATAGAAGATAAATATACCTTTTCAACAATGTATAAAACATGTAACTCGGTTAAACCACTTAGAATTTATAAGCTGTCAAAGTTCAAAAATTCCATTTTTTTCGTCTTTTGCCCAAATTCGGCATCAATTTAAAGTATATGTTTTCAAAACAACATGCTATTTAAAAAATATATTCATAAACTATATCTATTTTCCAATCAATCGAGGTATTTTTTATGAAAATCACTCCAAAATTGACTTAGAAAAAAAAAATTTTCGATTTCAACCCAGATACAGAAATTCGAACTTTTAGGTATAGAACAAAAATGTTGTTTCGGCACGTAGTAGGATAACCTGGGCGCCAGGATTTGATAACGGGTTTTTGTAGAGGAGCTCAATACAAACATTTTTTTCTTTGGAAAGGGGGTCTATCTCCCCCCGTTTAGGTGGGAGGGGCAGTTTTCTAAAAAAAAATTATCAAAATAAAAAAAAATTATTAAAAAACAACGGCAACACTTACAGTAATAAATGATACCATTTCCGAAAGGGAAAATTGTACATTTGATTCTAATTTTTAAATCAATATAACATAACCAATAGTTTTTGAAATAATCGATTTCAAAAATAAAAATTGGCGAAAAAATTTTTTTTTAAACTCATTTTATACTATTTTTGTCTAGACTGTGAACTTAAGTAAACAAATTACTCACACAGAAAACTGCCTCAATTGATTCCTTATCGAACAGTGAAAACTATATGTTTCTATGTCTTCTAGTTTTTGAGAAAATTGAAAAATTATTTTATCAGATTTTTCTTTTTTCAAAATATTTTTTGTTTTTATTTGTTTTTATTTTTCAATTTTCTCAAAAACTAGAAGACATAGAAATATATAGTTTTCACTGTTCGATAAGGAATTAATTGAGGCAGTTTTCTGTTTAAGTAATTTATTTACTAAAATTCACAGTCTGGACATAAATAGTATAAAATGAGTTTTAAAATTTTTTTTCCCCCTATTTTTAACTTTGAAATCGATTATTTCAAAAACTATTGGTAATATTATATTGATTTAAAAACTAGAATCAAATGCACAATTTTGCCTTTTGGAAATGGTATCATTTATTACTGTTAGTGTTGCCGTTGTTTTTTAATAATTTTTTTTTATTTTGATAATTTTTTTTTAGAAAAATGCCCCTCCCACCTAAACGGGGGGAGATAGACCCCCCTTCCAAAGAAAAAAAATGTTTGTATTGAGCTCCTCTACAAAAACTCTTCATCAAATCTTGGCGCCCAACTTATCCTACTACGTGCCGAAACAACATTTTTGTTCTATACCTAAAAGTTCGAATTTCTGTATCTGGGTTGAAATCGAAAAATTTTTTTTTCTAAGCCAATTTTGAAGTGATTTTCATAAAAAATACCTCGATCAATTGGGAAATAGATATAGTTTAAGAATATATTTTTTTAATAGCATGTTGTTTTGAAAACATATACTTTAAATTGATGTCGAAGTTGGGCAAAAGACAAAAAAAATTGAATTTTTGAACTTTGACATCTTATAAATTCTAAGTGGATTAACCGAGTTACATGTTTTATACATTGTTAAAAAGGTATATTTATCTTCTATCAGAAACTGTAAAAAAATCGAAAATGGGAAAAAAATTGTCGAAGCTAGAATTTTTTCAATGGGTGAAGGTCCAAAAAACCGTTTTTTGCCCGTAACTCCAGATTTTGGGGGTGTTAGGGGATTTTCAAATACCGTTTCGTATTCAGTGCGACTAGCTCTACAAAACCTGATAGGTCTCCGCCCGCGTATATTTTGAGTGTTACACCGTGTTATTTTCTCTCTCGTTTCAAGCATTTTTTACATTATTTCGACAGAACCGTATAAGGATAGTATTAGACTTTCTTAATCACTACTTTAGATTATTTTATTGATAACTTGGGGAGCGAGAATAGCATAAATGTGAAAGTTCGGATAGTGCGTATTTTATTTTGTCCAGTACTGTATTTAATGTATTGCTGAAGTGAGTTTGTAAAAAGAAAGCATGTTCTTCCATTAAAAAATCTAAGAGTAATTTATATTTAATCTAAGAGTAATTTATGTTTAAACAAACAAAACGAAAATAAATTATATTTATAATTATAAAATTACATGATTTTTTTCTTTTTTTCAAAAAGGATTTTTTTCAGCTATGGATTCACCTAAGGAAATAGGTAAAAATTACCTAGGAATAAGGTAATTCACCTAAGGAACTAGGTAAAGATTACCTAGGAATAAGGTAAAATCTGCCTAGGAATAAGGTAATTCACCTTAGGAAATAGGTAAAAATTACCTAGGAATAAGGTAAAATCTGCCTAGGAATAAGGTAATTCACCTTAGGAAATAGGTAAAATCTGCCTAGGAATAAGGTAATTCACCTAAGGAAATAGGTAAAAATTACCTAGGAATAAGGTAAAATCTGCCTAGGAATAAGGTAATTCACCTTAGGAAATAGGTAAAATTAGCCTAGGAATAAGCTAATTCACCTTAGGGGCAATTCCATGGTAACTCACGTTACATTCACAAAAATTTCCTATACATAAATAATTTTTTTTTTTGTTAATTTTAATATAAATTGCTACGAAATTACTATCCATGAATAGAGCATAACTATTACTTTCATAATTAACAAAAAAAATTTTCTTTAATTTTAGTATTTGCTTGGGACAAATAAAAGTATGATGGTAACTCAAGTTACAAAAATCGGACACGAGATTTAAGAGTCCGACAGTATGAAGTTTTTCTGCGAAATTAAGAATCTTAATTTGTTTTAAATGAAGATTCCATACATAAGAAATTAAAAACTTTTAATATTTGTGACAAAACCAAACATTTATTCAATATTTCGAGGAAAAATTTTAAAATATTTAGGTAACTCACGCTACATTATTTTTGTAACTCATGTTACTTGCGATTTGTGGTTCCAAAAGTAAAGAAAAGATGCATTTTCACTCAAGTTTCTTTTAAATCGAATATTGTGTAACGAAGCTTGGTTAAATGTTAATTTATTTTAGCAATCACGAGGGGATATTGTCATCGTCACTATTAGATTCATCCAGTTTTCTGTGGGCTTGTTTTTCCGTCATTTTCATGTGAAATTCTTCTGTAGTTGACAGCTTATGCTTTAAAAATGCTTTAAGATTATTTATTCTCCTTGAATTTAATTTCTATACATAAGGGAATACAACAAAGAATCTTTTCTTGCAACTTGCATAAAGTGTTACCGTTTGTAAATAGTAATTTGCTATTACAAAAAGTAAAAAAAACTATATAATTTGTTTAAAATTCGTGTCCACTTTTTCATGGAATTACCCTTAGGAAATAGGTAAAATCTGCCTAGGAATAAGCTAAATCACCTTAGAAACTAGGTAAAATCTGCCTAGGAATAAGCTAAATCAACCTAGAAACTAGGTAAAATCTGCCTAGGCCTAAGCTAAATCACCTTAGAAACTAGGTAAAATCAGCCTAGGAATAAGCTAAATCAACCTAGAAACTAGGTAAAATCTGCCTAGGCCTAAGCTAAATCACCTTAGAAACTAGGTAAAATCAGCCTAGGACTAAGGTAATTCACCTTAGGAAATAGGTAAAATTGAATTCCGAAAATGTAATTCACCTTAGGAAATAGGTAAAATCTGCCTAGGAATAAGCTAAATCACCTTAGAAACTAGGTAAAATCTGCCTAGGAATAAGCTAAATCACCCTAGAAACTAGGTAAAATCTGCCTAGGCCTAAGCTAAATCACCTTAGAAACTAGGTAAAATCAGCCTAGGACTAAGGTAATTCACCTTAGGAAATAGGTAAAATTGAATTCCGAAAATGTAATTCACCTTAGGAAATAGGTAAAATCTGCCTAGGAATAAGCTAAATCACCTTAGAAACTAGGTAAAATCTGCCTAGGAATAAGCTAAATCACCCTAGAAACTAGGTAAAATCTGCCTAGGCCTAAGCTAAATCACCTTAGAAACTAGGTAAAATCAGCCTAGGACTAAGGTAATTCACCTTAGGAAATAGGTAAAATTGAATTCGGAATATGTAATTCACCTTAGGAAATAGGTAAAATCTGCCTAGGCCTAAGCTAAATCACCTTAGAAACTAGGTAAAATCTGCCTAGGCCTAAGCTAAATCACCTTAGAAACTAGGTAAAATCTGCCTAGGCCTAAGCTAAATCACCTTAGAAAATACGTAAAATCAACCTAGGACTAAGCTAATTCACCTTAGGAAATAGGTAAAACTTCGGAGGGGAAATTTTAAATCACCTTAGGAAATAGGTAAGATAGGTAAATTTTATGTTAGGATTTAGGTAAATTTGAAAATTTTCGATTTGCCTTAGGAAAATAGGCAGAATTAGCCTAGGACTAAGCTACCCCAAAATTGCCTTAGTCCTAAGCAGAGTTAGCCCCCGAAATAGGCTAATTTTACACCGACTTTTCTCTGGGTGTACTATTACTTTGTCTCACAGTATCGTGGTTATTTTCTCAAATAAGACAGGAGTGATCTTAAATTGAAGGTATGGAGTAAAATGTTTGTGGGGAAGATTTGGAGAGATATGCTGAAGTCTATCTGTCAACCCGCTAACCTTTTAGAGATGAGTCATAAATTTTCATGAAGTAAACTCTGCTTTACAACACCTACGGAGTTAGTGAGCTCTCCTAGACCTACTTTAAATACCCAAAAATACTTGACTGATATCCTTGAACACCATGCGGTTCCAATCACCCCTAGATTTGGTCCACAGTTCAGTCTGATGCACGATAATGCATGCTAGAGTGGTTTGAAAATATCTTCAAGATTAAAATATGCCACCCTTGAATTGACCACACAGATATTCGGATTTGAATTCAATAGAACATGTCTAGGAAATGTTGAAAAAAGTGCATTTGCGGCCGAAATCCACCTCCAAGCATTCTTGATCCACAGAAAATTGGAGTGAAAGAAAAGTTACAATAAAACCTTCAAATGTTAATTCGTGGAATGAATAGATGACTCCAAGTTGTCATAAGCGCTAGAGGAGACAATGCCAAGTATTGAATACAATTATTGGAAAGAACTGTCACGTGCTTCCATTTAAAAAAATTTTTTTTCTTAAAAAACAAAAATTATTTTAATATCAGTTTTCAGACCTTAAATTGCTAAATTTGGTTCATCTTTTTTTTGGTTGATAATACTGTTGCAGTTTAGCATTTTTCTGACTTGCTTAATAATAACCAAACACAAAAAAATACAACAAATAATTTAAAAGCCATTTTAAATAAGATGTAGGGGTATGACTAAAGAAGAAAAAAGTGTGCGTTAATTTTGAGCAGGAGTGTATATGATTCTCTATCAAATAGTAAGACCGAAAAAAGTTATAGCGACATGAAAAAGTATAAACCAAATTCGCAAAAAAGAGGTGTACCTACAGAGGGTTAAAAAACATTTTTTTTATTGAAAATTACATTATGCAAATAAATAAATTGGGAAAGGGTGGAAAGGACATCACATTGATTAATATTTGCTTCTGCCTTATAAGTCCTTTTTTTGGTTTGGTTTGTCAGCTCAACAATTTGATGTCAATTGACCCATGGAAATCAACTTTGCATCTTTTCAGGTGAATTAACATTTAAAAATCCGAATCCTAGCATTAATATGTAAATTTTAATTCGTATATCAAATGAGGTCCTGATGAGTAAAATATTAACATTACAACAACAACAAAGAAAAGGACACAAAAAATAAAAAACAATTCCACCAAACAAACGAACAAAACAGACAAAAACAAATGAAATCAGGAATGAAAAAAGAGAAATGAAAGAAAATTGCCTAATTTTTCTTTTAATTTTTGTACTCCATTTTGATAGGAAATATTATTTTAAAGCGAGAGTTTTTTGTTACAAATGTAAAGTTACGTTTTTTTTTTTGTGAGAAACAGTTTTTCCATATTACTAGGCCATAAAATGGAATTTAGAACAGAAAACCCCCTCAAGAATAACAAAGCTAACAATTCATGAATATTAAGGATAGCATCATGATTCCATTGTGAAATTTTTTTAGGGGCTAAGGGAGACAAATGAACAAACAGATTCTTGCTCTTCATTGAAATGGCAAATGAAACAGAATGCCAGGATTCTATTTATATTATCATCAACCCAGAGGCTGGTTGTTTTCGTTTTTTTTTTTTTTTTTTATTTTTGAGTTATTTTTACTTTTTTACCGACTTCCAAAAAGGAGGAGGTATTCAATTCGTCTGTATTTTTTTTTTTTTTTTTTTTTTTTTGAAGTGAAAACTTCTTTAGTATCGTAGTGATTTGAAACAAGATGAAACGAAAACGCGACACGACTTCAACTTGTTATAACTTTTTTTGTTTTAATAGATAGATAAATGAAATTTGTACTGTAGATAGGTAATTAAATAAATTATAATTGTAAAAAATTTCAATTAATTTTATATTCAAAACTCGGAGATAACGGTAAAAAGATGTTCTTTTCCAACACACGTTATATCTTTTGATCTAGTGCACATACAAATTTGATTTAACTTTAATACGCATGCTGATAACATAACCTTTTATTTGATATATCACACATATGTAAAATTACGTGCTCTACAAGTTACACAATCTTAAATTGAAAAAAAATTTAAAAATACCTCAAAACACCTGTGGAGATCTATTGGCGATGACCAGCTACCAGTGTAGGAAGTACCGTAATCTCAGTCTGGAAATTCGACATGGTTGACTTTAAAAAATTCTAACTTCTCTTGTAGACATCTTTGAAATAAGATTTATGCATCATTATACAAGGTGAAACAATAAGCTTTCACATAGTATAAAATTTTGTATAGGTTGTCAAACAAAAAAATTGATTTAATAGCATGAGAACATAAAAATAAATGTTTTTTTTTGCTTTTTGGATGAAATTTCATCGAATTTAAAAAATTCTAGCTCTTTTTGTAGATGTCTCATACACCTGATCGATATATATGTTTTGAGCTAAGGCAATAAGCTTTCAGATGGTGTAAAAATTGGTATAGGTTGTTAAGGAAAAAATGAATTAAATAGTGTGAAAAGATAAAAATACGTGTTTTTTTTTCGCTTTTTTTGCTGGAAATTGATCGAGTTCAAAAAATTCTAGCTCTTTTTGTAGATGTCTCATAGACTTGATCGATATATATATTTTGAGCTAAGACAATAAGCTTTCAGATTATATAAAATTTATCTAGGTTGTCATATAAAAACCATGGATTTGAAGGTGATAGAATAAAAATAGGTAGATTTTTTCTATTTTTTTTTGCAATTAAAATTATTTTTTAAGGTTTCACTTCAACCAAGTGTGAATTGCACACATGATTTTTTTTTTTTTATGTTTGTTACCGCATAACTTTGGACTGAGTGAACCAATTTTGATAATTCTTTTTGTATTAGAAAGCTGGTGGCTGCAGTGTGGTCCCATTTCAATTTCGCTAACTTTTAGTCATAGGAACTATTTTAAAAACCATAAAACCTAGTTTTGATCCATGGAAGTCGGTTTTGTTTTTTTGCTAAAAATGATTATCTTTTTTTTTTTTGAAGTGAAAACTTCTTTAGTATCGTAGTGATTTGAAACAAAATGAAACGAAAACGCGACACGACTTCAACTTGTTATAACTTTTTTGTTTTAATAGATAGATGAATGAAATTTGTACTGTAGATAGGTAATTAAATAATATATTATTGTACAAAATTTCAATTAATTTCATATTCAAAATTCGGAGATAACGGTAAAAAGATGTTCTTTTCGAACACACGTTATATCTTTTGATCTAGTGCACATACAAATTTAATACGCATGCTGCTAACATAACCTTTTATTTGATATATCACACATAACGTTACGTGCTCTACAAGTTACACAATCTTAAATTGAAATTAAAAATACCTCAAAACACCTGTGGAGATCTGTTGGCGATGACCAGCTATCAGTGTAGGAAGTACCGTAATCTCAGTCTGGAAATTCGACATGGTTGACTTTAAAAAATTCTAACTTCTCTTGTAGACATCTTTGAAATAAGATTTATACATCATTATACAATAAGCTTTGACATGGTATAAAATTTTTTATTGGTTGTCAAACAAAAAAATTGATTTAAAGCATGAGAACATAAAAATAAATGTATTTTTTGCTTTTTAGATGAAATTTCATCGAGTTACAAAAATTCTAGCTCTTTTTGTAGATGTCTCATACACCTGATCGATATAAATATATGAGCTAAGACAATAAGCTTTCAGATGGTGTAAAAATAGGTATAGGTTGTTTGGGAAAAAATGGATTTAATAGCGTGAGAAGATAAAAATACGTGTTTTTTTGCTTTTTTTGATGGAAATTGATCGAGTTCAAAAAATTCTAGCTCTTTTTGTAGATGTCTCATAGAACTGATCGATATATATATTTTGAGCTTAGAAAATAAGCTTTCAGATGATATAAGATTTATATAGGTTGTCATATAAAAAACATGGATTTGAAGGTGATAGAATAAAAATAGGTAGATTTTTTCTATTTTTTTATTTTTGCAAGAAAAATGATTTTTTAAGGTTTCACTTCTACCACGTGTGAATTGCACACATGATTTTTTTTTTCTTATTAATCTTGTCTTTGTACAGTTTTAAGTCCAAAATAAACAAAACAATACATAAATATATTCTCTTCGAAGAATTGCGTTGTGTTGGATTGTATAGTTGTACCCAAAAAAAAAAGCTCAATATATATTCTCAGAGAGCATATTAATTAGATTTAAGGATGTTCTGGCATACAAGGATATATAAACCAACATACACACATTTCTATTTCTATGTGAGAGAGACAGAGATTTGAGATTTGTTGTTTATCCTTGTTGTTTGTTGAGGATTTTGTTTGCAGACTGTTGAGTGGCAAATATTTAGAGAGTATTAGCTCAAAGCCATTGCATTTGTCAATTTAGTTGAGAAACGTTTAATAATTCTGAGTTGTTTTTTTTTTTTTAGGGGGGGGGGGGGGGGGACCTTTAAAATGGTTTTGGTTAGTTCCATTGCGTGTCTTTTAAAGGATAAGTGGGTTGAAGTTGAAAAAGAGGTCGATTAAAGGTTACTGAAAAGAGTTTTAAAACTATTCAGACAGGAATCATCAATTGCAGCTGTATCAGTTTGAGAACTTTTGGTCAATTTTGTTTTGAAGGACTATGAATGGAAACATAAATTAATTTTAAAGGTGCCTGTCCTTTTTGAAAAAAATAAAATTCATCTTTTGAGTTTAGTGATGTTGGAAGAAATTCTTGCTTTAAAGGTAACTACTGTTTGTAGTAATTAAGCTTTCAAATAGGTAATCAGTTATAGCACAAATGTTTGATAATGCACGATATATAATTTTTTTTTAATTAAGTAAATTTATATTAAATATCTAGTGTTTCAAAAAAAAAAAAAAAAAAATGGTTTCCTTAAATATGGCTGCACTACAAAAATATAAGCCCTTAAAAATATAAAATTACATGTTCAAAATTGATTTTTTTCTGACAGTTAAAGTTCAGCAATAAAAGGTTATGTATCAGATTCTTTAGCATTTTAAAATACAAAATTTCTACGCTCTACAAAAAGGATTCTAAAAGTTGTTCAAGTTCAAAATTCTACTTGCTCAAATTTCATGATTTTTGGTACTTCCGTTATACAAAACTTTAATAAAACAATACAAAATTATTAAAAAATTATTCTTATACAGTGACAGACGAAATTATTCGGTAAATTTTTTCAGATTTAGGGCATCGATTTTTTTTTTTTTTTTTATGAGGTGTTCACTTGCAAGTTTGTAAAAAATCATTTCTTTTTAATGCATTTGCTTTGCATTGCAAATTAAAAAAAAAATATTTTTCGCCAATAAAAAATATATGCATTCAAAAAAATATCTATTGTACCTGAACAAAAAAAAAATTGCATTAAAAACAGTTTTTAATTGCAACTGAAAAATATTGGCATTGAAAAGTACAAATACTTTGCATTAAAAATAATTTATTTGCCCATGAATAATTTTCTGCATTGAAAAAAAAAACAAAAAATAAAATCTATGACATCCTATTCATAACTAAGCAAGTGACATAAAATAGTAAGTATACGCCATAGTGACCGTGATTTAATGGAACAAATAAGCGATTGAACAAGCATAGAATTCGAATTGAGTCTGTGTGCAAAACAAATACATTTTCGGTTTCATTTTTTACTCGATTTCAGGAACATGTCTGTAATGAGAATGCTAAAATAAGAAAATTCTGTCTGTCTGTCTCTATCTCGATCTCCAGCCCAAACTACTGATGCGATTTGCTTCAAACTTGGTAGTTAAGAGTTTTGAAAAGAAAATTGAAATTTACTGTTTTGGCACCGAAATTAAAAGTAGGTACTTGCGTTATGACTTAAATGTAAAAGGTTAATTTTCTCTAAAACTTTTTTGATTAAAAAAATACGTGTAGGTACTGCTACTAAAAAAAGTCCTCGTTTTCAAATAAAAAAAATATTTAGTAATCCTCTTATAACGGTACCTGTTATAGACCTCTTTTCTTGATTTCTGACTTTCTCATAAACGACTAAGCCCATTTTAGTGAAATCTAAAAATTTTCAAAACTTTAAGTTTTGGAGTTAAAAACCAGTTTTTAAAACGGGTTAGCTAATTTTTTTTAAAACTTTTTTTATGTGTCAAATAATTAGTTCTTCAACAATTTTTTTTAAATTTTTTTGAAATATTAATTTTATTAAGATAGAAAAGGGTTTCTACAATTTTTGAATTCTTTGTTTTACGAAGCATTAATGGCATAATCAGTTTGAAGATTAATTTTAATACCATTCAAAAGGGTGTTTTCGTTCTTCAAAAAACAATTTTTAATCCTTTCTAATATTTCTTATAAGATCAATGAAAAGATTAAATATTAAAATTTTAGTACAGGAAAGTTAGTAAAAAAAAAGCATATTGTGGAACGAAATATAGGACGGCTGAATTTTTCAAATCTGAAAGAAGGGTAGGTATTAGAAAAGCTTAAGTCCTGGTTCTCGGGATGCCAACCGCATTAATAAATCCGCCATTTTGAAAAACGTGAATTGGTCTATATCTGCTACACTATTAACTTGCCCGAATAAGCTACCCAATTAAAGTTGTAGGTAATATAAATATCTTTTTTTGTGCATTCACTGTTTTTCAGCGAGGACAACACTTTTGAGGTTATGTTGTTTTATTTTAAATTTTTTGTTTTTTTTAATTTTTCTCAGTCTCTATGATAGAAACAAAATTTTGTAGTATCATAAAACTACTTTGAACTACTTTTGCTATATTGAAAAAGCAGTTCAAAGCAGCTTTAAGTACTAAAAAGTAGATAAATATTTCCAAAGGAACGCAGCTAATATTAAGTTTCATCTTATATTATATATTTTTTGAAAATATTGAAATATTATTCCGTATCTTTGGTTTGAAAAGTCATAGGTATAATCTTCAAAAGGATACCAAATTAATGGAAATTTGATGTTCTACAACTTAAATGATGCTAAACATTACGTTTTATCATAGAGACTGAGAAAAATTAAAAAAAAAAACGAAAAAATAAAACAACATAACCTCAAAAGTGTTGTCCACGCAACACAAAAGTGAATGCAAAAGAAAAGATATTTATATTACTTTGGTTAAGTAACTTATTCTGTCAAGCGAATAGTTAAGTGGGTAGATATAGACCAATTCGCGTTTTTCAAAATGGCGGATTTCGCCAGGGGGTGGCGTCCCGAAAACCAGGACTTAAGCTTTTCTAATACCCCTCTTTCAGATTTGAAATATTCAGCCGTCCTATATTTCGTTCCACGAAAAAGTCTATCTTTCCTGTACTATTTGTTTTTTTTTTTTTTAATACGGTAAAAAATTTTAACATTCTAATATTTTTTTTCTAAAAATTCTTTGCTGTACAAAAAATCAAAACGATTAGGTACATTGTTTGGTGGTCAGTAAATTTTTTTTTTTTTGTTTAAGAGATTATAAAAAAAATTATATTTTTTTCACAATTTTTATGAATATTATATTTTATTGTTTAAATTTGTTGCTCTTATCCTCTGAAATATATTAATACGTTATAAAATCAAGTAAAAATTCCAAAAGAGAATAAATGATTGTATTTTTGCTAAAAAACAATAAACCTTCATCCAACCGCATAATTGTATTCCATAAATCACTTCAAAATTTCATATAAAACATATTTTGCGAATCCATAAATAAAATCAAAAATAAATAATAAAATTATAAAAGTATTCTGAGAACTAAAGGCACGACGGGACACTCTTGCCCGTTGAAAGCTTTTTATCGTGAATCATTTTCATCCACTCTGTTCGTGAGAATAGGGGAAAGTGGCCTAAAATGGCACCCCAAGGTAAAATGGCCCCCTTGCTAGAAATCGTAGAATCGAAAATAATTAGAAAGTTTTATGAACGCGATTCTTTAGTTTATCTGGCAAAACCAACATATACGAAATTTCAGGAACTTCAAGCCATTATTTGAAATTTGACAGGTCAAACTATCTCTATCCACATCAAAAAGTACTCGTTAAAATTTTGTGAAATTTTTTTTGCAAAAAAAAAGTATAAAAAACATTGTATTTTGGAAAAAGAAGTTAATGTGTGTACGCATGAAGTATTTCTTGTTAATTAACTGAAATAAGTTGGTTTAAAACGATTTTAAATTTTTTGGTGTAAAAATTAAATTGAAAAAACTCAAAATGGGCAAAATGGCCTACTTAGTGTTCGGGTAAAATGGCATACCTATTTCACATGTCATTTTCAATTTTTTTTTCACATTTTAATTTTTTTAAAGTGAAAATAGTTGCTAATTATGAACGATGTACAGAGAATAAGTCCTGGACTGAGGAAAGCCCTTGATTCCGTCAAAGACCTAGAAAAAGGCTTCCAAAACACTCAAAGTTGCAAAAACTACAAAAAAGAGACGAGCAACCAACATGAACTGGGTTTTGAATGACTCGATGAAAATTCTGGGGGGATTAAGCACCACTTGTTCCAAGAAAATGGAAAAGAAGCCCTTTGATTCAATTTTGCATTTAAAATCACGTATGTTTGGACAGTGTGCCATTTTACCCGGGTAAATTTGATCAGTGAAATTTGTAGACGTCTTGAAAATTAAAAAAATTAAATACTTTTTGGAACTTTTTCAACTCGCAAATGAAAAAAATGTGAGAGTAATATATTAAACTTTGAAAAGTATATAGCATTTAAGTTTGAATGCTACTGTTTTTAGAGATATAGGACATTTTCCTTAGGGGGGCCATTTTAGGCCACCTTCCCCTATCCATGAAACAAATATAAAAATATAAAACGAAACAAGTGAATTATAGATTAACTCTCAGCTTGTGTCCTTCTTCTTATACTTAAGCCCCACCAGCCACCACTATTTTCGTTTTTCCACCAAACTCTCAAAAAGTAGCAGCAAGCTGAGATCGAAATTTATGTATATTAATACAAAATTTCTTCAACATCGAGGTATAAAAGGTTAAAGCGAATGTTATAGCTACCCCCCATCAAATATAAATCCATACATATAGCCACTTCTACATTTCTGTAAATGTTATTACTTTCCTGATTGTCGTGATACTCGCAAGTTATACCTTTACAATAATAGTCTTTCATATTATATGAATGCTATATCCATAAAATCCCCCACTTAAAAGCATCCAAGACTATCAAGGTTTTACGATAAATTTCAAAACATATCATAAATTTCGAATTTAAACTTTGAATATGCGGGGTTTTCGTATTTTAAACTCCTTGAATCCCAGGAATTCTCTTCTTCAAATGTTTTAAATTATAAGGGTATCACACCATCACTGTCTGGCAACAAAGTAACAAAAGCTTATGGTGATGAGTTTTTGGGGAGGGTAAAGATTTCGATTGAGAGGTGTGATGGAGGTGGTGGTAAATACTGTATTTAGATTTATTTCCTTTTTCTTGTTTGTGTGAAAGGAGGAAAACAGATAAACAGAAAAGTAGGTATAAGTACTTTTCTTCATACTACTACGAGTTTATAGGTAAACTGAAAATGTTCAATTTTGAACTTCAATCAATCTTGACACTTGACAGTAATCCTATAAGAAGAATGGAACAAATAAAGTACTTTAGAAACTGTGTTTGTGAAAGCATATGTCTAAGAGTTTTTGTTAATAAACATGGGTTCTCATTCTCGTCGTTCAAAAATCAAAAACTTTCACTGACACCATTTATTTATTTTGAGAATTATGATTATAATATTTTTTTGACAGCAAATTGATGGCGGTATAATATTCAATAATAATAATAATATTTGTTTGACACGAATTTGTCAAACTTTGTGTTTAGTACAGGAGACATTTTAGTGGAAAACTCATGTTTCAGTTTATAAAGTTTTTTTTTTCAAAATTAAATCCACTACATTGGTTGCATATACTTGCTCTCATAAATGAATTCCGCTTCTGAAATTGTTACTTTATTTGAAGTCAATGATTTTTAGCCACTGTGCTACAAAATAAAAATCATGTCAATTACTTTGGAAATGACCTAGCAGGGGTTGTAGGTATTACTGAGTATTTCGGCACTTGAAATTTTTCGTAGACCCTCAAAATTTCAAAAACCGTTTTTCAGTGTTTTCAGATTTCAACGATTTTTTACTTAGCCTTTTTTAGGTCAATTTCAGAATATCTTTACAGCAGAGGAGTACTTGTTATTTTTGAAAATATTTTTTTACTATGCTCAAGCACCTACACTGAGGGAAAAAATAAATTGGAGTTGAAACGTCTTTGTTTCAAAGATGAACTACTTTGATTTATGTGACTTTAAGATACGAAACCATCAAAAATTAACATTTTTAGACAATTTATCAAAATTTTGAGGGTGTTTAGGCAAAATTGACTTCAGATTCGGATTCAGCATGTCAAAATACAGGTCCGGTCAAAAGTATTGGAACTTTTTTTTTTGGCTTGTGTTATCATGGGCAAGAAAAAATGAACAGTATTTAAAATATATATTTGAGCAACCAAAATCGATATCAAAACTTTTTAAACGTAGTTACAAAGAATTACATTTTTTCTAAAAATTAAGACCATCAAAGATTTTCTATCGTTATTATGAACAGAGAAATTAATTTTTCAATTCTTTCATTGTACCAAAAAATTGATATTTCTTTCTCGAGTAAAAAAGTCACAACTTCCACAATGTCTAACTAATTTTGATGAATTAAAACTTTTTTTATTCAGCATAAATAGAACAATAAAACTGTTTATAAAAACACAAATGTAGCTTAAAACGGTCTCCGAACTCTAAAAAACGGTGAAAAAATGTTGTACTTTGAGATTAAGCCCATAAAATCTACACCCAATTTATTTCTTGAGCATAATAAAAAAATGTTTTCAAAAAGAAGTACTCCTCTGTTTATAACTGTACAAAAATCTGAAATTGACCGAAAAATGGCTGAGTAAAAAATCGGTAAAATCTGAAAACATTGAAAAACGGTTACGATAACTTGAAATTTTGAGGGTCTACGAAAAATTTCAAGTGCCGAAATAATCAGTAATACCTACAACCCCTGCTAGGTCATTTCCAAAGTAATTGACATGATTTTTATTTTGAAACACAGAGTAATTAAAAAAAAATATTACGTATACGCCATAGTGAACTTTTCATACTTTTTTTTCTTAAATTCATTCAGTAAGTTAGAAAAACTCAATTTAATGTCAACAGCCTATTTTTAATGGAATATTGGAGGGTTGGTCTTACGGACAAAGATTTAAACGTCATCGATATCCTTTTTAAAGAGATGATAAGTTCTTTTGCTGGCTTTTCATCGAAATTGTTATTTAACTTTGACGACGATGTTCCACAATAGCTCAACAGTTTGAAGACCATTTAAGAAGAAGATATTGGTTCACAATATCTTGTCAAAGGAATGGAAGCCATCATATCAACCAGTTTCACTGTGATTGGGAAGTTAACAATGAATGCGAGCTATTTTCATAGATGTGTACATAAGAATACACATGGATGCAATACGCAATAGCAAAGGCAATGTAGGCAAACGAGAAATGCAAAATGCATTTTGATGAAATCGTGTCCTATGAGGCAATAACTTTTTTGATGGTAGTCATCTTAGTCAAAGGAGAAATCGATCTGATTTTTTTTTTGTTTGTCTTCTCGAGGAGGAGATCAAAATGCGTACCGTTATCCTAATGGGCTTACTTACTCTATAAAGTGAGAATTATTTTGAGAAAAGAAAATTGTTGTGAAGATGTTGAAAAAAGTGGTTTTCGTCGATGCCAGTAGCCAGTTGGTTATTTGGCTGTAAATTGAGCTAAGGCTTCAATAAATGGATCAATGTATAAGCAAGTATTTTGTCAAGTAGTTTCAAGGCAAATATTTTTTTTTATTTAATAAATCCCCTTTAGAACCGTTACCTTGCATAATGACGATTAGAAAGAATTAAAATTTTCTTATAACCGTTAAAACAACAGGCCAAAATGCTAGGAAATAGTTCTACGAAAAATGATTTTTTCATAAATTTCTTATGAATCGGCTTTTTCGATAATTTTTCGCAGAAGGATTTAGCGATTTCTTTGACTTTTTTTATCGCTTCTCGAAAACTATTTAAGCAAAGGAAAATTTAAATTTAAGTGCGTTTTCAACGTCAGCTTAGAAATATCACAGAAACTTAATACTACTTAGACTACTCAATTTATACAGTGACTAAAGATGTCTTTGAAGCCAAAATAGTCCTGAGTAATTCCATGTGAAAAGAATATACGAAAAATACCTATGTCATGAAATCTTTTTGTGTCATTTTTTACTGGTTCCTTAGCTCAAAATATGAACTTCTGTATATAAATAATCCCCCAAAAAAATTAGCAAGTGAGTAGTATGAATTATTTCCTTAAGTCACTCAATTTTTGAGAGTAAAAAAAACTATGATCTTGAATTACTTTTTTGCATATTTCTTGCGACTTTAAACACAATTGAATGAATGTTTTTTTTTGCGTTTGTAGGGTGATATTTGGACCTTTCCAAAATCGTTATTAAAAATGAAATTAGTCCATTTTGAGCTGATTTATTACAAAAAAGGTGAAAAACACATTATATTTTTTTTTTTCTAAAAAAACCATTTTTTAATTTTTTTTTTCAAAACTTTTTTTGAAGTAAAATTTTATGATCTTTTCAAAAAAAATTATCCCGTTATGATTTTTACACTTTTAAGCAATTTTTTTCAAAGTTTTTTGTTGTTATTTTTCTAGGCATACTTAGTACTTGGGTTATATCTTGAGTAATGAATGACTAATCTGAACAAAAGAACCAGATCCTGAAAGCTGAATAAATAAGTAAGAAACACTAGAATAACTTTTCTGGGTAACTCTAGATGTTTAAGTGCAATGTATTAATACATTTTTAAAAAATCGATATTTTAAAGGAAATTTTTGCAAAAAAAACTTTATTACTTAAAGAAAAAATCAGAATCTTTCGAATTCTCATAGTTTTAAATTTAAATAATAAAAATAAAAAAAAATAACGATACAATCGCAACTGGTACTCGACCCATCAGTTTCGCTTTGGAAATCGTAAAATACTTGTTTGCTATATTAACATTGCAAATGTTCAAAAAAGTGCTTTGAGAGTCCAACAGACCGCACCAATAAATGTTTAAAGTAGTTGATCTAGCTGATGTTACTGATATGTACTACGCTATGAAATATGCCCTAGGAGGTTTTAGGCCTACCTTTCGCCCCTTTTTGACGGGTTCAATATTTGAAATTCTCCAAAGTAGGTATTTAGAACAAAAAAGGTACGTAAAATACCAAGCGTTCCAAAAACAGCAAAAATAGCAAAAAAAAACTACTATACCATTACCATGAGTAGGTATACTTGACCCAAATGTATACTTGACAAATTTGAAAAAAAAAAAAAAAATATTACTCATACACCCTAGTGACCTTTTATGATAAAACTTTCAAAATTGGTAACTAAACTTGTTGCCACTGCATAGACATGATTTTAAACATGAATGTGATCTGGTCGCTTATAATGACGCCAACAAAAAAAATACCAGAAAATTATTTATTTTTCTGCAACAAATATAGTAAATTCAGCATATTATTATCAAATCTTTAGCCAAAATTATTTTCAAAAACACATTCTCGAATATTTATCCTCCCTCGCAAATTAAAAAAAAAATCAAATTCAACAATAACAAAAAATACAAAAAAAAAACTGAACTGAAAAAGCACAACATTATCCTTACCTCTCTTTTGTGGTGGGGATATTGATGGTGAAATGCACTGCGCAAGCGCTATAGTAACAGCTATCCATATCCATAGAAATGTTATCCAAGATTTACTATGTACGACAGGACGAAGGCAACCTCCAAGTACTTCTTCTTCTCCTACCACGGCACTTTGAACTTTTTTTTTAATAGATTCCCATTTCAATTTATAATAATTATTTTTTCCACACAAAGGATTATAATAATCATTATTATTTTGTAATCGATCACGTTTGGTTGATTTACTTGACGAAAACATAACAGACATGAAGCAATATAAATTCATATTGAACAAAAACAAGAGAATAAATTTATACACTTCCAACTTATATCCTTCTATCCTTTTTTTTTTCGTTTTAAGGACGTCTTTGTGCGTGGGATAAAAAAAAAACCCTCTAAACACGCTTGGCTTGACCCACAAATATAGGTTTCGAACACTCGACACGGTGCCGCAATGCCAACGACAACAGGGGACAGACAAAAACACGGCGAAAACTCTGTGCAAAACCCAAACAAGAGAGAGGGGGAATTCAACTCTCGACTCAACTCGAGTATAACTTATATCGACGAAACTTTTGGCCCGGACAAGGATCTCCTTTTCAAACCACCATTCCACCAATATCTATTCTATACAGAAAAGTAAAAAAAAAAAACGAACCAAGGTAACCGTAACGAAACCGAAGGAAGAAATAAAAAAAAAAAACTATATAAAACGAAGAACGAGCAAAAGAAAGGACACTTTCGCCAGAACTGATAATACCCAGAGCACCGCAAGACAAGAACAAGAGAAGCTAGGAAGTAACAGCAGCAGCAACAGCAGAAAAAAGGGGGAAGATGAAGAAGAATTGAATTGGTTTTTTAGAAAATGTTTTCCAAAAAGAAAAGAAAATAGATCTCGAAAACAACAAGTGTAATACACAATCAGAGTTTAAATGACATAATGGGTTCTATTTTGTTTCCTTTTTTTTTGTGATTTTCTTTTGCTTTCTGTAAAATGTAAGCTTTCGTTTTCTCCCATTCACTCTTCTACTTCATCATCATTTCATTTCATTTCGCTTTCTTTATCTTCTTTTGTATTTTCATGAAATTCATTGCTTTTAGCTTCTCACACACTTTAGAACCCAGTAACGTTAGTTAAAATACAAACACACATGAGACAGAGACATGTTAAAGGGTGAATAGCATTTATGACTTTTTCTAATGGTTGTTGTCATTAACAACCCTTGAGTTATTGTTGTTTTTGTTGACAGATTTCATCTATAACTACTTTCATCTAATTTACTATTTTCCATTTATACAGTCCCGACGATACAAATCGACGACAAAAAAACACAAACACCTCTGACCGCAATAACCGTTCTTATCCAACTGAATCCGGTAACGGCGAGCAATAATTCGAGGTTCAAATTATTGCTGAAGCTGCTAGAAATTGTTTTTTCCTCAGAACTAGAACTTTTTATTTTTTTTATAAAAACATATGGAATGAAAGCTTTAATCCTGTGATAATAAATGGAGTTGGCGCAGTACAATATAACGGTAATAATGAATGTTTTGAAAGAAGAGTTCAAAATTTTGAGGGGAAATTACATAAAATGTGATAAAATTATCAGATGATTCTGTTAAAATGTATAATGGAAATTTTTAAAGTGAGAAAGGTTGCTTAGCTTGGAGTTGAATTTTCTGGATCCCCCCCAGAACTGGTTCATACTTAAAGCAAATCAAATTATAAGAGTTGTTAAATTATATGAATAATAACAGAAAGAACTTGGGTGAAACTCTTGTCTATTTCTGGCTGAAAATGCGAATTTTATTGTTTTTTGCATCCCTTTCCCATGAAAAGCTCCACCTCACAAATAAATAAACGACTATTTGTTGATGGGTAAACACGAATGTTTTTTCGATTTAAAAAAAAGTAAATTTTCTAAGTGTTTTTTTTTTTTTAAACTTCAAAGTGATTTTGGTGAAAGATTTTGATATGGACATCGACAATCAAGGTATGAATGGTATTCTAAAAAAAAATTAAATATATATGCAACTCTATTTTTTCATACGGAGGGATTGAAGTTCACACCTAAAAAATTTGCACTTTTTTCGTTGTTTTTTTTTTTTAACATTAGTGTTTTTAAAATAGCGCAACACTCCACAACATTGCCTATATATTATTGAACTGCTGGATATGTAGAACAAACTTGCATTTCAGGAGTTTGCCCAAAATTGCACCCCGAAAATAAAGACCCCTTGAGAAAAACCCCTCAAAAGCGACCCTTACTTATAGATTTTTATAAACATTATGTTATTGAGAAAATTTCTCCAGGGATTCCTTTAAAAATATGTAAAAAAAATAGTGTTCCAAATTTCAAAAGAATCGGTGCATTTGTTTTGAGGGGCACCGGCTTTGAAAACATTAGTTGTGGGGAGAACGATTTAAAGTTATGAACTCTGGACTAAAACGTTCGTAAGCGAAGTATTTAAATACCCATAACTTGGTAAATTTGGCTCTAATAGACCTACAATTTGAACACAATATTCTTGAGATATAAAAAAATTTGAATGCAAATAAAAAAAAAAAAACAAAACTGGGTTTCCCGGGGAAAAAGTATGTTTCAGTTTTTTTTTTGTTTTTCTTTTAGAACTTTAATATTTATTAGAATGAAGGTTTAAGTATTTGACTAAAAACTACTAGGTAATTAAATAATGGTATAAATATATATTTTTTTTCTAAATTTTATCTTTAAAACTCAATTTCTCAAAAACTATTTAATGAAACAACTTAAGTCAAAAAATAAAATAAGGAATAGATTAGGTACTAACTTTAATATAGTACAAGATTGTACATGCATTTTATGATTTTTTATATATTTTTTTTCAGGAGATAAGTAAGCACTTAAAGTGGCTTTGACTGTAACAAGAAAATGAAAATTTTTCCTTCCGAATAACTTTTTTGTCATTTGGTACCTATTTGATGCAGAAAATGTGCCAAAATTTGTTTAGCCAGGTTTTAGACCAAAATACCGCACTGTGTGTCGTTAGAATACGCTGCTTGTCAGTCAGTCGTCATTTTATTTCTAACTGTTATTGCTGATTTTTTTTGATAATCCATCCCTTGTGTTTATTTTTTGGGGCTCCTCCAACTCGTAGACTTGGACAAACCTTTACAAGCTTTTTTAAAACCAAGACGCGACCAAAACGCGTTAGAGACGCGTCTAAATGTGCCCAAAGCGCGTCCAACACGCTTCCAAAACGGTTCCAAAAAGCGTCCGAGAAGCGTTTAAAACGCATATCGTCAAAAATCTATTACATATTATATTAAAGTTTGGTTTTGTGTAAGTTCGCTAACCGGCCACATCGGCTGATTTATTTTCATAATTTTTTTTTAATTCAAAGAGGCATAAGAGGAGTAGGTTTAAGGCAAAAAAAATTTAAGATTTTATAGGGTAAATAGGGGTAACACGACATTGAAAAATGAGGCTATTTTCTAAACGGTAAATCGTAAAGAGTTGACTTTTTTTTAAATAATAGAAAAATTTATCTAATAGTTAAAAAGGTATTGAAAAAAAGTATTGAAAAAAAATTTCAGAACCAAGTTGTGAAGGTTTTTTTTGAAGTCGTAACCTTCGAAATTTGACATACACCATTAGAAAGATATTAAAAAAAAATTAGGGGTCTAATACGGATTTTTTTCATAGACCCTGTATTTTGAAATAAAAATTTTTGAAAAACAACTAATTTTTAGGGACATTTTTGAGTAGTCTTTTATTTTTTTGGAATTTTTAAAAGTCTGCAAAAAATCTCAAACTAATAGGAAATATAGGTTTTAATCATGCGAATGAATGAGTATTTGGCATAGGCCACTTTTGCTAAAAATTTAAAAGTGAATATTTTTAAGCTGATTTTATGATTTTTTCAAGTTTTGATCCTCTTTATCATTTGAAAATTACAGAGTCGAAAATTATAAATAAATACAAGAAATGGCGGAACAAAGTCCGCCGGATCAGCTAGTTAATATTATAAACTGACATAACAAAAATTTATAACCGAAAAAATATATATGCATATTGTTCTCTTTCCTTTCTCTCCCCCTTCACCATTTTTCAAAGAGATAAATGCACAAACATTATTTCCCTTATTGAATTTTCAAATGAAAAATTACTCCATATACCGTCCGAGGCACAACCCACCTGTTTTGTGATGTTTATTTATTTATTTATTTTTTTTATTTAACTTATATTGACTCAGATAATTTTTGTTAACAGTAACAAAATCAATCTTCTTGGTTTGTCAGTTGTAGTTGTATGGAAAATAACATTTATCAGTGAGGAAATAGAGTAAGCGGTTTGTTCTTATAATAGCTTCCGGTTGTGTTTTTTTATTTTTTTTA
Organism: Episyrphus balteatus; assembly: GCF_945859705.1. Taxonomy (NCBI): domain Eukaryota; kingdom Metazoa; phylum Arthropoda; class Insecta; order Diptera; family Syrphidae; genus Episyrphus; species Episyrphus balteatus. The sequence goes on from NC_079137.1 coordinate 50,903,395, forward strand.
TTTTATTAATTCACAAAATATAAATAAAACGTTGACTTATATAAATGACATCAATTTGCAATGCTTGTATATTGCTTTTTTTTGCTTGAAAATCTTAAGGAAGAAACAATTTACCTTCTTAATTGAAATAATTAGCTTGAAAACAAATTCAGAGGGATTTTCCTTCTGTGATGGAAAAGGTTTTTCTTTCTATTTGTACAAAATTAATTTCTACCTTTGAGCGAGGGAATGGATCTTATGAAATCAAGTCATTTATTTTGATTTCTATGTTATTATTTTTTTTCTTTTTAGCAATACATGGAAAAGCAATTGAAAAAGGATTTTAGGTATATTTTAAAGATACTAAAAATCCTCAATTTCAGAAATTTTAAAAATTCAAAAAACTAATAACTTCCTTGATACAATTTCTTCAAGGATATGTAAGGACTTCATCGTATCCAAAAGCAACGGTTTCTATAGAAAAATCTTATAATTGATATCGACAAAATGTCCTACAAATTGAAAACTTAAAAAAAACTTTGACCAATTTACAAGTTTTTTTTTTTTTTCATCCTAACTTCCTTGAAAAATACAAAAAGAAACAAATCATTCATGTGTAAGAGAGGATTCTTCTTGCCAGACAGGCAGTCAGCAGAGGTACAAAATATACGAATCAACACTTCTGTTGCGATTTTCAATTTCCTGTTTCATGAGAACATTTAACAAGTCAAGCAAATAGCACATCCTGGAGAACGTTTTCTTCCAAACCAGTAGACTCTAACGAATCTATTTCTTATTAAATGATATGACTGTCACTGCGATACGACAACGACATCTCTCCCAGACAGGACCTGGCATTTTTTAATACATCTTTTTCTATAGAAACCTTTCGTCTCGATTATTATACCCGTCGTAGATCTTAAAAATGTCTTTTAAATTGGAAACATTATTTTTTTTAACATTTTTTCTTCTCGTAACAAGAAAACGTGAAAATAACTTTTTTTTCCAACAATGAAAATCAAACAGATACAATTTTCATTTTCATCAAATATGATAATTTTTTTTTTGTGTCCTTTTTCATTCTTCTGTTTGATTTTTGAAATCAATTTCACACAGAAAAAATAAAATATGAAACTGCTTGGGTTTATTTGTGTCTGCTATAAAATTAATTAAATAAAAATGAAGTCATAAAAATGGTCCATTAGTATGAAAGAAGTTTTACGATTTTGTAATTAAAGTAATGGTGGTAATCATTTTATTTTGTAATTTAAATAATACATACAGACATATTTTGCTGTGATAAAATTCATTTTTTGTGAAACGACATTATTTTCTGGAGAAAAAATGTGTTGCATTGTAATTAGTACTAGCCGACCCAGCCCTAGAAATTCGAGTGCCAATTTCTTTATTTTTTGTTTTATTTGCAACAATTTTAAACACAATTATACTAAAATAGTTTCTTTATTTTTTATAGTATTTGTTGTTGTTTTCTTGAGATTAACTAAACATTTAGAAGACTAAATACATAAGTAGGTATATAATATACCTACCTACTTTTTGATATATTTTAAACCTGATTTAGATATTGTTGAACTACGTTTTAACTACGCTCAACTAAGTAAAAAAAGTATCGAATAAGAAAATGCAAAGTGTAATCGACTTAAATACATTGTGTTTGCACCTTGCATTTTGCGATTCAATTCAACCTGTTTCATGTTCCATTCGTTCAAATTACATCATTCAAACATTCAACCTCCACCAACTTCACTCAAATTTGTCACTCACACCATGGTATATATATTTCTAGGTTCTCGTCTTAGCTTGTAGAAGTTTAAATTTCCGGAAGGGAGAGGGCGTTATTTATCGCACTTCCAGTTGGAATGATATTTGTGGTATGGGGAACTTCCAGCAAATGTCATTTCTGGGCTGGTGAAGATGTAAAGAAACGTTTTTTGTACTGAAAAATAGCTTTTTTTGTTGTAATTACCATTGGAAAAAATGTTTGTTTACCTCATCACCAGTGGAGGTTGAATAATGAGAAAGAAGTTCTTCTAGTTCTTTTCCACTTGGAAAAGCCCCATTCAGTTTTCCAGGAAAATTTTAATGAATGCGTTCAGACATTTATTAGAGATTAAAGATAGGTTCACATTTTATTAAAGGTGCGTTCAGGTGTTGATCTTCGATGTATATCTAGTAAAAAGGTAATCCGTGGTACTGTGTGGCAGTGAAATTTACTCCCTTTGAAAGTGACATTTTTTAGGCTAGGAGCCCACATGCGATTTTGATCGCGCGATTATTCAGTCGCAAATTAGATGACAACAATTTTAATGACTGTGGACACAATTTTCAAATTTTTAATCGCGAGAAGCATGTGTGTTCACTAGAGTGTCCGCAAGAAATCGATTTTCGAAATTTGGTCGAGGGAACCCCATAAAATGTTCCGCCTTTGCAGATTTTTAGATAGCCAAAATTTAAGCTCGATTGGATAAGTCTAAATGGTGCCGACACTCGCTCAAAGTATCAAAAATCTCTGTTTTTTCACTGTTTTTCGAAGAAAATTAGCTCTAGCTCCCAAACAGATGGGGTTATTTTCACTTTTTATATATTAAATGAAAGGTAGTGTTATTACACATAATTCAGATTCAAAATTTGTTTAGTTTTACAAAAAAAAAAAAATATTGTCATCAATTTAGATTTTCAGTACCTACCTCAAAAAGAGCTGAAGTGCAAACTCGATTTAACATTTAACAGATTTCTAAAAAACAAAATACTTAACATCGTGTTAAATTTCTTATACATAATTATTGAAGTAAATACTAAAAAATTTAATTAAGTGACTTACTTAAAGTAGTTTTGGAAGCATCAGGATATAATTTTCGGCACTCACTGACTACCTGAAGTACATATTGTTTTTGTTCCTCATCTTTAGTTAAAAGATTATTAAAATCGGTTATTAACTTGACTCCTCTTTCTGCCATGTCATTTACGACTTTAAGTGTTTTCACTTTCTTAAAGCCTTCTTTAAAATGGGGGTTTTCGGGCCAAAGATTTGGAGGTTCTTTGAGAAAACTTGTGTCTATTTTCAATCGGCCGAAAAAGTTCAATGTTTCTTTGTTCACAATATTTTTTAACACTGCTGTGACAAATTGTTCAATTTCATGTGGATGTAGCTTTGGATTTACTATTCTGTTGGTTTCTGTTTCTCTGTTTTTTAAAATTATGTTGGCCATTTCTGATTTTTCGCCATCTGGTAAAGTTGGGTCAAAGAACGCCAGACCTACCAGCTCTGAACTCAAATACCATAAATGGTTTGAGAATTTAGCAAGAGCCTTCTCTGAAATGTCTTTGTCTATCTTGCGGTATTCAATGAAATCACGCAAAAGATCAAGATCTTGTTTAGGAGCCAGATAAGCTCTTGGGGCATTAAACCAAGCCTTGCAGTAAATTTTTACGATGAAAACGCAGATATCACCGAGAGCGTTACGTTCCTCGTTACTCATTTTAAACTGGCTTCGAAACATGAATATTTTTAAGCTATAAATAGCTTTGGCCATCCACCTAGCATGATGAGTGGCTCCTGGTGTTCTGAATCCAACTACGCTTCCATCTCATTTTCCTGCTACCCGATGGCCCAGAGGTTGCCTGAGATAGAGAAACATCCATTCTATCCCAATCCGCAGAATTCTGGCTATATACTTCTTCTTGAGCTTCCTCCTCCGTCCCCTGTGTTTCCGCGTCATCTTCAGTATCTTTTAAAATCAGTCAACATTAGCAAAGATCTAATTAAAATGATAAAAATACTAAAGCTTACCAATATCAAATCTGAATTCTTCAATTCTGCGTTTTTTTTCAGTAATGGTCAAGGCATCTCGATGTGCTATATCAAAGAGATCGTCCATTTTCAACGCAAATTCTTTTATTTTATTTTTGGTGCTTTCAAGCGTTTTGTTTTTATTTCGTTGGTGATTTCTCCACTCATTGTAAAGTTTTTCTAATTTAACAATGGCATCTTTTTCATATTTTGTTTGAATTCTGGCTTTTTCCCAAAAAATAAGTACCTCTCGAATGACAAGTCTTGCAGATTCCTTTAAATTTAATTTTACAATTCGCAAATTAAAAAATAGTGTTGACAAAACTTGACGATTTGAGGGTAATTTACACCCTGTAATTTGATGAGACGGATAGCCTACAAGAAAAATTTTTTATCGGGTGTTTGCTGCCAATGCCATATCAACGAACACAAAATATATCTGGAAAACACTAACAATTCTTAAAACTTCTTTTAATCTTAAAACAAAAACGCAACAGAATTAATACTCACATTTTATTTTAAGTTAATTTATTTTATATACAAAGGAAAATTAGCAAAAAGCGAGAGTTTATCTTAATAAAATTATTGAACTACCAACGAAACGACTCGTGAAGCTTAAACTTCATAAAAAAAACAACAAATATGTATTTTACAACTGCATTTTATTTTGTTTCTATAAAAAAAACGTAAATAAACAGAAAAATTATTTCTCTAAAATTTAATTTTTTTTCTATTAAAAGCTTAAATCCTGAAAATTCCATAACACTTGGTTGAATATCTTAAGATTTGTTTTAGTTTGTCACGACAATTGTCAACATTGAGTTAGCCCCATGTTAAAGCGCTCGCCTATCAATCCAGGCATAGCAGGTTCAACCCCCACTGGGTGCCCTTTTTGTTTTGTTTTTTTTTTTCAGTCAATTTTACTCTGTGCTTCTATAATTGATAAAATTATTATATATTATTATATATAATACGAGAAGGAGAAGCATTTCAATAAGATAGGTAACATCAATCTATAACATAGAAAGTTTTATTTTAAATCGAGTTTGCACTTCAGCTCTTTTTGAGGTAAGTACTGAAAATTTAAATTGATGACAATATTTTTTTTTTTTTTGTAAAACTAAACAAATTTTGAATCTGAATTATGTGTAATAAGCACTACCTTTCATTTAATATATAAAAAGTGAAAATAACCCCATCTGTTTGGGAGCTAGAGCTAATTTTCTTCGAAAAACAGTGAAAAAACAGAGATTTTTGATACTTTGAGCGAGTGTCGGCACCATTTAGACTTATCCAATCGAGCTTAAATTTTGGCTATCTAAAAATCTGCAAAGGCGGAACATTTTATGGGGTTACCCCGAAAAAAATTCGACAAAAATTTTTTTCTATGGGAGTTGCGGTCACTCTAGTGTTCACCGGCATTGAAATCCGTGTGATCCATTTTTGCGACTAAATAATCGTGCGACTAAAATCGCATGTGTGCGCCTAGCATTAATCAAACAAATCAATTCTCAAGGCTTTACCACACCAACTGCTTCGCACGACAACGTTTTTTTCCGTTAAAGCCATAACTACAATTACCTTAAAAGTGAAAACGTGGGAAATTTACAAAAATTAAATTTTTTTTATTTCAATAAAAATAATTTTAATAATTTTTTATTATTTTTGTTATTTTTTTCTTCGTTATTTTTTTTATTTCTTTCTAGCGCTATTTGTTTTTGGAAATTTTTTTGGAAAAAACTACAAAAACTGTTTTTGAAACCAAAAAAAAAGGCTTTCTGCATCATTATTTTTAATTTTGTGGCCGGAAAAACTGTCACAAAATGAGTTTGAAAATTTTCACTTTTTGACTTTTTGCAAAAAGTGGCCGTTGTAGTTATAGGTTTAACTACATTGGCTCAAAAAGTGAAAAAGTACAAAAGTGAAAATTTTCAAACGCATTTTTGTATTTTTTTTTCGGGCTAGAAAATTAAAAAAAAAAAATGCGGAAAGCATCTTTTTTTTAGGTATATAAAAACAATTTGTTAACTCTTTTTTACAAAAAACTCATTTTTTGACAGTTTTTCTTACCTTAAAATCAAAAATAATGATGCAGAAAGCTTATTTTTTGCTTTAATAAACAAAAACAAAAAGCGCTAGAAAGAAATAAAAAAATTAATTTTGTAAATTTCCCTTTTTTTTCACTTTTTTCAGGTTATTGTAGATAAGGAAAAAAAAGACGTTTTTGTTAGTTTTCCCTGAACCTCATAAGAAAAACGCTTTGTCATGCGGCATTTGGTGTGCGATAAAATATTAGTGCCTTTTATGCAAAAATGTAAACGTCTTAAAGTGAAAACTTGGTAAAATGTTAAAGGAACTGTCAAATTCTTATCTTCTTTCAAGAGAGAAAAGGACTAAGATAGATTTCATTGGTATCAAAAGTGTTTACAAAAGATTGGACCTTAGTAATAGACTCGATTTCAATAGAATTCGATTTTAACAAAAAAATTCATGGTAATAAAACAAACATCTTAGTTCTTAACTTAGATAACTAAATCAATGAAAGTTAACCATAGTTAACATGCGATCTTAAAACAACGCACCAATGTGAAACCACCTTAATGTTTTTTGAATTTCGCTGAATGCTTTCAGCTTTTTAAATTTTTATACATTTTTGAAAACTACAATAACACCGCAAGTTTTCAAAATATTAAACCAGTGCCACACCATACAAATTTTTTTCAGGATGTTGCTCTGAAATAAAAGAAAGAAATTGAGTTTTTAAAAAAACATGGAACTGTTTATTAATTTGCAGCAAAATGGCGTATGAAATGAAAAATATTTTGATTAATTAATTATTTCTTATTTATTAGGCAATTTTTTAGTGAAAGAATTGTAAAAAAAAATCAATTATGGGCGGAGGAAGTAAAATACTGTTGCAAAGTCGGGATTTTTCGAAATTCCACAAAAACTGCATTAAATCGAAAACCGTAAGTATTTGGGATGAACAAGTTACCAAATTCTGAGAGCCCTAAAGTTGGCCTATCAGCATATTTCGTTTGATCCATTACTTTTGGGACACCCTGTATACTATCAAGTTATGCATTCGTACAAAAAAATGTTAAGATAACAATCAGACGTCACATTACGATGATAGAGAATTGCAAAAAAGTGAGTCTGTCTGTCGTACGAGAATAGAATTTTTGACGGAATAGAAATTATTGATAATGGTGCGGCTGTGGTGTGGCGGAATAGAATTTTTTGTTTATGGTGCGGCTCTCAAAAAGCCATTCGGCTTTGGTGCGGCGGCGGTCGTGCAGCGGATTTTTTCTTATAAAATGAAAGGGTGCGGTGGAGGTGTGGTGGAATAGACATTTTTGGTAATGTTGCGGCTGTGGTGCGATGGAATAGAAATGTTTGATCATGGTGCTGCTGTAGTGCGGCGGTGGTGTGGTGCGGTTTAATAGAATTTTTGGCTGTAGTGCGGTGGTCGTGCAGCGATTTTTGTATTATAAAATGAAAGGGTGCGGTTGGGTTGTGGATGAGGTGCGGCGCCGGTAGTGTGGCTGTATAATAGAATTTTTTTATGATGGTACGGCTGTGGTGCGGTGGAATAGAATTTGTTGGTTATGGTTCGGTTGTGGTGCGGCGGAATGGAATTTGTTGGTTATGGTGCGGCTCTCAAAAAACCGTGCGGCTGTTTTCGTGCAGCGATATTTGTTCTTATAAAATGCCTCACTATTTTTGTGGCGGAATAGAAATATTTTATAATGGTGCGGCTGTGTTGCGGTGGAATAGAATTTTTTGATTATGGTGCGGCTGTGGTTCTCAAGAAGCCCTAAGGCGTTGTTCCATTTTTAGTCGTGCACTTTGCATAATTTTTAACAAATATTTGCTTGATCATAGTTTACTACATATTTTCTTTTCATTTATTTTATTTCTATTTTTCGTCAAACTCAGTCAACATACCTTCAAGGCTTATTATCTTTGTGTTTGCTAAATGTAATAACTATTTCTAAAACTCTGTCTTATTTTCATATTGATATCAGGCCAAGGATTCATTCATCAAATAATATGTAGGTCGTTTTTCTAAAAAAAATTATTTTGACAAGGCTCCTATCTAAATATCTTGAATATACCTCAAAATAATCACCAAAAAGGATCTAAAATCTTTTGCAGACCAATATCAATATAGCTACCTACCTTCTGTTTATTATTATTTGAATTCTGTAGAATTTTTGGAAATTAATTTCAAGAGTCCTCATCAGTAATTCTAACTGTTCTGCTGCTTGTTGTCTCTGTGAGAAGATGATGATTGTGAGAAGAAAGCTTGTTTAGGGCATCCCACAATGAGAGTAAATATTTTTAACAAGCCAATGTAACCACAAGAGAAATTTAATCAACATCGGATGCTTTTCCAAAAAGGCTTTTGTATAAACAGAAATTTATATATGTGTTTGTGCTAAGTTAAACAATATTTTACTATGAAGAAGATGATTGTATAGAAGGTCTACGAAGTGGGTATTATTGTTTTCTTACAAATATTATATCTCTTTGTTTACTCAAAGCAAACATAATAATGTTTTACTTGAACAGCAACAGAACAGAGAAGAAGATATCCTTCGTAGATATAGTATAAAGGAGAGGTATCTTAATTCAATAGTATTAGTTACAATTTAACGCTTCGGTGAGCAATTATCTTTATTTAATATAAAACGTGTCTATGGTGTTTGTATCTTTTGAATCTCTCTTTCAAAAAGGATAAATTTAATGAGGAGATATGATATAGAGTTTGGTCAAGGAATTGGTCTACAAAAATTCAATAACTTTCAACTAACTGGGTTTTTGTTAATGCTTTCGAAAGCTCTTTGTATTTGAGAAATAAGGAAATTCATGTGTTTCACTACTGAAGGTAACATAATCAAATTAGAATTCAAATGATAATAGCAATAAAATGTTTCAGTATTCTTTTTTATTATCAAGTTTGTAAAATCTGTGAAAAATTATTTTGAAATTTTTTATAAACTCAAAAGGTTTCTGGTTTTGAAAAGATTTACTGTAGCCAAGGCTGGTTTTGAACGTACCGCAGTCTTGAAACGTTGGGGAAAGTTAAGGATTCGCAAACAAAATTAAACTTGGTGAAAAATCCCAAAAAAAAGTGTGTCTTTCTTCCTGTTTCTCTGTCTGTCTCTATCAGCTACAGCAGCACCACCGGCATTTGGCGAATAATTTCTCCGCACCACAGCCGCACCTTTTCATTTCAATCCTATTCAATCTAAAAAAAATTTGTATTAGATATGGTGCAGCGAAATTTTCCATATAAAATAAAAGGATGCGGCTGTGGTGCGGCAAAGTTATCCGCCAAACGGCGGTGGTGCGGCTGTGGTGCGGCGGACACGAATTTGTTTTTCTTCAAAAAATTAAATTTCTATTTTTATTTGGGTAGGAAAAGTAAAAATTGTTTCGTCGATTCTGTCTAAAAATTTGATTAACTTGTTTAAAATTTGAGTAAGACTGTAAATGTTGTTGTTTCAAGAACACTTTAAAGCTGTTTTATCAAGATATTGCAATGTAATACAAAAAAAACTTAATTACTTGTCATGTTTTTCAAAACTTTATGTTTTTCTAATATGAAGCCAAAAAGTTTGAATTCATTTATTTTTTACATTCTACGGTGGTGTACCTACATCAAATAAAATTTCCTGTGGCGTAATAATTCCTCTCTATTTATAAGAGGTTAGACTCATACAAATAGAGGATTAAACATCGGCAGACAGAAACATTCTATTTAATAAATGAAAGCGGTGCCGGTCAGTTGTTGGTTTGCCAGACTCTGTTCTCCAGTTCGTGTATCGTCAAAATGAACGAACGGAAAAACTGTGCCAAAATAATTTCCTTAGATTAAAAGTTCCATTATTCTGAAAGGACTTCCCATATCGGTCATCTGTTTTGGCATACTGCCATGTGTTGTATTATAGTTTTATATCCCAAAATTCTTTTCAACCACACGAACTGACCAGGAGAACTCTCTCGTTGTACACCGAGGAGTAAAATGTATTTGACACAATAAATCCAACAAAATAGAAAAAAAAAACAGGAAAAAGATATTTATTTTTTGCTTTGTTTGTTGTTTATTTTCTTCGAATCTTTGATTTGATATCTGATTTCATTTGGCTTCGTTTTTGATATATACCAGTTTTTGTATGATTTTTTTATTTTTGTTCTAGGATAAAATACCTATTGCATTTGAGCTTGAATTGTGTCAATGTGACTGGTTGTCAATTGAGAAAATGTTTAAAGAGATTTCCGGAAAAAATGAACGAAATAAATTTAACATAACAAAGAAAATTAAAATACTCGGAAAAAGGTTGCTTAGAACTATGAAGCCTTTTTTCAAAGACTTCATGAAAGAATATTTTTAATTTAATTTAAAAGAACTACAAAAATTATATAAAATTTTATTTGTGAATAAATATTTTTTATAAAATTTGATTTTTAAATAAAATGTTCGGCTTGATTGAACGAACTGCAATCGTTTACAAATAAATAAAAAAAATCCTCTAATATTTTCAGATTTTTATCTATACCCCTTACTCGCCCTGTAGCAAAGTGAAATTCTTATAATTCGACCCCGAAAAAAACCGGAATTTCACCGCATCACCGCCGCAGTATCGCCGTACGGCTTTTTAGACACCGCTCCGCACCTCGTATTTTTCCATAAACCAGAATTCCAACAAACTTTTGGTTTCCAGTTATGAATAGATTCTAAAGAGTCCCTTTTTTTCTCATTCGGTGGATTTGGAGAAAATTTTTGAAAATTCTTTTTTTTAGACAACAGGTACACCCTTGGATATTTTTCATGATGAGGAAATTTGCAAAGAAATTGGCTGAGCTGTTTTTGAGAAATTAAGAAAAAACTGTAATTTGGAGACGAAAAAGAAAATTATGACCAGCCTAATGTACACAGGATTTTTTTACTATTTAAAGCCTGTTTATTCCACCAAAGTGGCTATTTATACTTTATTTAAATATTTTTCTAAATTGAAGATTCCGAATGTTTCATTCTTCTCTCAAAAAATGGAATCTGTATTTGTATATATAAAATGGTAAAAGTTATTGATATTACAGATGGCTTTTTTTAAGGATTGCCACGCAATATTCCAGCTTAATTAAAATGAAAGGATTTATGGTCTTGGTGTGGTGGTTTGGGTTGGTAGTGTTATACAATTGCTCTCGTAAATTAAATGTTGTACATTTGTCGTCGTCGTGGAAAGTGGTTTAACTGGAACACCTAAACGCCAACTGTGTCGAAAGCAGCAACTAATGTGTGAACATACATTTTTTTCTCTTTTTTTGGTGGCATTTTTGGGGCAAAGTATAAAATGCTGGATATATGCTCGTTCAACATAGAACTACACGTGCATAACAGGAGGTATTTAATGGGTAAAAGTGGTATTTCCGTAAGATGGTTGATACATTATCAATTCTAAATGTCTTTGAAGGAGTTTTTTTTTTAGATCATAGTGACTTTTATTGTGATTCATAGTTTTAACGTGGTTGGAAAAGATATTATTCTGTCACGAAAGAAAAATCTAAAAAAATGCTTATTTGAAAAACTTGTCGATGAATTACCAAAATATATAAACAGAAAAAATAACAAAAAAGGCATATTAAAAATATCAATTTTTTCAACTTAAAAAATTTAAATAGTTATCTTGATCGTTCAACCCGATTTTTTTAAATAATAATTTAAAAATTAAAAAAAATATAAAACCAAAATTCAATGACTTTTAAAAAAAAAAAAATTTTCATTAAAAAAAATTATTGCAACTGGAAAAATAGGTATTTGCATAAAAAAAATATTTTTGACTATTTGGCCTTACATACCTAAGCTATTTCATTTATAATAATTAAACCGAATGTAAGGCCAAATAGTCGAAATCGAAAGGAATTCGACGAATATTAAAAAAAAAAATATTTAATGCACACATTTTTCATTGATTTTTTTTTTTTTTTTCAATGCAGAAAACTTTTTATTTGCAATAATGTTTTTTTGATGCAAATATTTTGCTTGCAATAACATTTTTTTGTTTTTTTTTTTTTTTTCAATGCAAATATTTTTCAGTTGGAACAAAATAATTCTTTTCAGCAAATTTTTTCAGTTGCAATAAATATTTTTTTTTTTTAATTTCAAATGCATTGTTTTTCAATTGAAATTTTTATAAATCTGAATTGGATAGATTTTTTTTTACGACAAACTTAATTTTTCCATGATCTTACAGTTCAAATAATGACTTGAAAATATCAAAACAAGAAATGTTTATTGGAAATAAAAATGTTCGGCATTGAAATAGGAATTCAATACTTAATATGTGCAATAAATATTTCTTTTTTGTCGGGCCACCCCCTAGTTTGGTTCCACATCCTATTGGTATCATACTGTTAGATTTTCAGCCTCCTATATTATATAGAAGGTGACACTGATCGATATTGAAAAATTGTTTTTCTTTTGAAAAAGTAAAAAAAATTAAAATTCTATTTTCTTAAGTAAAAAATTGCTTGTAAGTAGTTGGTGTTGTTGTACTTATTCTAAAAAAATCACCAAAATAAATTCTGGCCTCACTTCCAAGTAAATTTCGTCAACAGCGCACATAGGAAGGTGTTTGTTGAGGTAGTACACAGAATTTTTATTTGCACTTTTTGCTTATTAATTATTACTTATTGATCACATTTTTTTCAAAAAAAAAAAAAAAATACATATTTTATATGTTTTATAAATACAAGTAAAACTTAAATAAAATATTTACTTTCCAAAAAAAAAAACGGACAAAAAAATCAATATTACATACAAAACCTAAGCTTTGAACTGTTTATCAGCACCCTTTTGAGCTTATGATAGTAACTTGAAATTTCACAATGTTAATGTTATAGATAAGGAACTATTTAAGACCAAATATCAAAAAAATATTTTTTGGACCACCCTTGCTGATATGGTATAGTTATCCCGTTATTTCTTATCCTTAATACTGTATCTGGGAAATCATCGAAAAACCTAAGGAAAAGTGATTGAAATTTTCGGCCAGAAATCTGAACCAATTTAGTTTTACATTTATTATCATCATTAAGGTCTCAATATCTCGATTTTGATTAATATACAATAAATGTAATGCATAATAATTCACCATGTTCTTCTGCAATCCGATCCACTTAAAAAAACTAAGATTTTTAATAAAAAAAAAAATAAATAGAATCCGTTTAAATTTTTGTAAAAAATCAAAATGAACTTCGTTTCATTAAGAATTTTCTTCTTAATAAAATTATTAAATAATTTCTCATTAATTGTATGTGTATTTGCAAAAATTCAATTTTTAAGGTTTTATTTAAAAAAAATTACACATACACCGCAGTGACCTATGTATATAAATCGTACGATTCTCGGTTTGAATGATTAACTACTCCTTAAGGTCTCAGAAAGAAGACTCTTCTCGATTAAGGTCTAATTCAAGAACATACATAATTTAAAATATTAAAAATTTCCAAACACAAGTGTTATGGAAACTCTTTTGAAATCATAACTTTAAACAATTTCAACAGCTGAAATAACTTTAAAATACGTTTAATAATTTATTAAAAAAAACTCTTCGTTATAAAATCATAGCTTATTTCCCCCAAGTGTCTTTTTATAAACCGCGTATTTTATCAAATACCAAATAAAATAAAAAAAAAAATAAAACATCAATTATCCCTGTCATTTAAATAAACAAAGTAAATTGAAAATTACAATATGGGTAAAAAAAAGCAAAAGGCAGGAGAATAATATATAAAATTAATGTTCTGTTCTAGCAACTCCACAATGTAAATGGGTTTGTCTACACACGTATTGAGTCTTACCTAAGAAAAAAACTCCCCATTATATTCCCTAGGCACAAAAAAAAGATTAATTCAAATCATAAATAAAATACAAAAATAAAAAAAGGAAAAAAATAACAAAAACAACACCGTACTTCTTCGTCGTCGTTTTTATTCGAATTGAAACGCACGTAGACAAAGCACACGATGACGCATCTTTAAATGCGTGCTCCTATAACGAAATCCAATTAAGCCAAAAAGATGAGGGAACATTTTTGGAATTTTCAAAATGCTACTACTCCTTGAGCATAAATTGAATTCGTGTATATGTCCTGCTCCAGCTCCTGCTTGCTGCTAACTTCGAAGCTGCGAAGATCAGAAATGAAATTTTCCTCTTTTCTCCCATAACTTTGTGTTTTTCGTTCTGGTTGTGCGGAGCGTTGCGCCGGGTGTAAGCGAAAAGGAATTTCATTAATAAAACTGGAAGCAACACACCGGTTGGTTTGGCAGGCTTGGCACAATGTATAATAGGGGAGGAGGGGGTTTGTGGAGATGAATAGCTCTAGAGGAAATCCTACAGTGGATTCACGTCTGATTCTTCACCTCTCAGTACCTTGTCTCTTATATACGCATATCTATCTACTTTACCTCTACCCACCTTTTCAAGCTTCTGACTTTTATTGTAAAAGAAGACCTGCTCGTTTTTACTCCAACATAAGTATTCAAACTGAGTTCTGGATGGTTGACAAAATGGAAAGGAGTGGGAATATACAGCAGAGAAGCTACATTTTTGGCAATTTATTCGACTCACGTTTCTGTCAAACAAAAGTGATTTCCATCTATTTCGGAGAGTTTTATTTTTCGTAGGCTTTCATGATGTTTGATTCTGTAAAAAATGACGTATGATGTAGAGGTGTACGATGAGTATTACGTTTGTAGATGTGTATCCTAATCACAGGTGGCATCCAGGATACACAACGATACACTTTACTTGTCTATTTCATGAAGAAAGTAAATGTTTTTTTTTTTTTGCTTTAAGTAAGCCTATATAATTGTAAGATTTTTTTAAATGTCTCTCCAAGTAGACCGAGAAGTGAAGTTGCACTTTTACCTTTCCGAAAAAAATGTGTTTTTAAAAAATTTCCTCCAAATCCATCGAGTGATACATCAAAAGAAATTTCTTTTCAAGCTTAATGCGTGAATGAAACCTAAAAATCGTTTTATTTTTCATTTTTGACAAAAAAATCCAAGGTTAACCCCTTCTCGAAAAAATGTGTTTTTCAAAAATTTCCTCCAAATCCATCGAGTGCTACATCAAAAAAAGGGTCTTTTCAAGCTCTATTCGCGAATAAAACCATAAAATCGTTTTATTTTTAATTTTCGACAAAAAATCCAAGGCTAACCCCTTCTCGAAAAAATGTGTTTTCCAAAAATTTCCTCCAAATCCATCGAGTGATACATCAAAAGAAAGGTCTTTTCAAGCTTAATGCGTGAATGAAACCTAAAAATCGTTTTATTTTTAATTTTCGACAAAAATTCCAAGGTTAACCCCTTTTCGAAAAAAAATGTGTTTTTCAAAAATTTCCTCCAAATCCATCGAGTGATACATCAAACGAAAGGTCTTTTCAAGCTTTATTCGTGAATGAAACCTAAAAATCGATTTATTTTTAATTTTCGACAAAAAATCCAAGGCTAACCTCTTCTCGAAAAAATGTGTTTTTCAAAAATTTCCTCCAAATCCATCAAACGAAAGGTCTTTTCAAGCTATTTTCGTTAGGGTAACCTTAAAATCGTTTTATTTTAAATTTTCGACAAAAAATCCAAGGTTAACCTCTTCTCGAAAAAATGTGTTTTTCAAAAATTTCCTCCAAATCCATCGCACCCAGAGAAAAAACGCATAGTAATTTTTAATCCGTTCTACATTGAATCAATGGTGAAAAATATATTCAATAATTTTCTAAAAATCGTCCTATGGTTAACTTACAGTTTGTCACATAAATTTTTATAAGTGAGATAGCACAGTGGTAAAGCACAAGCTTGTCAACCCAGGTATAGCAGGTTCGATCCCCAGCGGATGCCAGTTTTACTTTTTTAATTTTTTTTAATGTGTGAACAACTTAGATTTAAAGTGTGCTACTTTAATTCAATCATTTTCCACTTTAGGCTAAAAATGTAGTGATTTTCCATTGATTCAAAGTGGTTTCGATTGATTTTACGTTGTTTTTTGGCTCAGTGCGAGTGATACATCAAAAGAAATTTCTTTTCAAGCTCTATTCGTGAATTAATCCTAAAAATCGTTTTATTTTTAATTTTCGACAAAAAATCCAAAGGTTAACCCCTTCTCGAAAAAATGTGTTTTTCAAAAATTTCCTCCAAATCCATCGAGTGATACATCAAAAGAAATTTCTTTTTAAGCTCTATTCGTGAATGAAACCTAAAAATCGTTTTATTTTTAATTTTCGACAAAAAATCCAAGGTTAACCCCTTCTCGAAAAAATGTGTTTTTCAAAAATTTCCTCCAAATCCATCGAGTGATACCTACATCAAAAGAAATGTCTTTTCAAGCTTTATTCGTGAATGAAACCTAAAAATCAATTTATTTTTAATTTTCGACAAAAAATCCAAGGTTAACCCCTTCTCGAAAAAATGTGTTTTTCAAAAATTTCCTCCAAATCCATCGAGTGATACCTACATCAAAAGAAATGTCTTTTCAAGCTTTATTCGTGAATGAAACCTAAAAATCAATTTATTTTTAATTTTCGACAAAAAATCCAAGGTTAACCCCTTCTCGAAAAAATGTGTTTTTAAAAAGTTTCCTCCAAATCCATCGAGTGATACATAAAAAGAAAGGTTTTTTCAAGCTTTATTCGTGAATGAAACCTAAAAATCGATTTATTTTTAATTTTCGACAAAAAATCCAAGGTTAACCCCTTCTCGAAAAAATGTGTTTTTAAAAAGTTTCCTCCAAATCCATCGAGTGATACATAAAAAGAAAGGTTTTTTCAAGCTTTATTCGTGAATGAAACCTAAAAATCGTTTTATTTTTAAATTTCGACAAAAAATCCAAGGCTAACCCCTTCTCGAAAAAATGTGTTTTCCAAAAATTTCCTCCAAATCCATCGAGTGATACATCAAAAGAAATTTCTTTTTAAGCTCTATTCGTGAATTAATCCTAAAAATCGTTTTATTTTTAATTTTCGACAAAAAATCCAAAGGTTAACCCCTTCTCGAAAAAATGTGTTTTTAAAAAATTTCCTCCAAATCCATCGAGTGATACATCAAAAGAAATTTCTTTTTAAGCTCTATTCGTGAATGAAACCTAAAAATCGTTTTATTTTTAATTTTCGACAAAAAATCCAAGGTTAACCCCTTCTCGAAAAAATGTGTTTTTAAAAAGTTTCCTCCAAATCCATCGAGTGATACATAAAAAGAAAGGTTTTTTCAAGCTTTATTCGTGAATGAAACCTAAAAATCGTTTTATTTTTAAATTTCGACAAAAAATCCAAGGCTAACCCCTTCTCGAAAAAATGTGTTTTCCAAAAATTTCCTCCAAATCCATCGAGTGATACATCAAAAGAAATTTCTTTTCAAGCTCTATTCGTGAATGAAACCTAAAAATCGTTTTATTTTTAATTTTTGGCAAAAAAATCCAAGGTTAACCCCTTCTTGAAAAAATGTTTTTTTCAAAAATTTCCTCCAAATCCATCGAGTGATACATCAAAAGAAATTTCTTTTTAAGCTCTATTCGTGAATGAAACCTAAAAATCGTTTTATTTTTAATTTTCGACAAAAAATCCAAGGTTAACCCCTTCTCGAAAAAATGTTTTTTTCAAAAATTTCCTCCAAATCCATCGAGTGATACATCAAACGAAAGGTCTTTTCAAGCTTTATTCGTGAATGAAACCTAAAAATCGTTTTATTTTTAAATTTCGACAAAAAATCCAAGGCTAACCCCTTCTCGAAAAAATGTGTTTTCCAAAAATTTCCTCCAAATCCATCGAGTGATACATCAAAAGAAATTTCTTTTCAAGCTTAATGCGTGAATGAAACCTAAAAATCGTTTTATTTTTAATTTTTGGCAAAAAAATCCAAGGTTAACCCCTTCTTGAAAAAATGTTTTTTTCAAAAATTTCCTCCAAATCCATCGAGTGATACATCAAAAGAAATTTCTTTTTAAGCTCTATTCGTGAATGAAACCTAAAAATCGTTTTATTTTTAATTTTCGACAAAAAATCCAAGGTTAACCCCTTCTCGAAAAAATGTTTTTTTCAAAAATTTCCTCCAAATCCATCGAGTGATACATCAAACGAAAGGTCTTTTCAAGCTTTATTCGTGAATGAAACCTAAAAATCGATTTATTTTTAATTTTCGACAAAAAATTTCCTCCAAATCCATCGAGTGATACATCAAAAGAAATTTCTTTTTAAGCTCTATTCGTGAATGAAACCTAAAAATCGTTTTATTTTTAATTTTCGACAAAAAATCCAAGGTTAACCCCTTCTCGAAAAAATGTGTTTTTCAAAAATTTCCTCCAAATCCATCGAGTGATACATCAAACGAAAGGTCTTTTCCAGCTCTTTTCCTGAGTGTAACCTTAAAATCGTTTTATTTTAAATTTTCGACAAAAAATCCAAGGTTAACCCCTTCTCGAAAAAATGTGTTTTTCAAAAATTTCCTCCAAATTAATCGAGTGATACATCAAACGAAAGGTCTTTTCAAGCTTTATTCGTGAATGAAACCTAAAAATCGTTTTATTTTTAACTTTTGACAAAAAATCCAAGGTTAACCCCTTCTCGAAAAAATGTGTTTTCAAAAATTTCTTCCAAATCAATCGAGTGATACATCAAAAGAAAGTTCTTTTCAAGCTACATGCGTGAATGAAACCTAAAAATCGTTTTATTTTTAATTTTCGACAAAAAATCCAAGGCTAACCTCTTCTCGAAAAAATGTGTTTTTCAAAAATTTCCTCCAAATCCATCGAGTGATACATCAAAAGAAATTTCTTTTTAAGCTCTATTCGTGAATGAAACCTAAAAATCGTTTTATTTTTAATTTTCGACAAAAAATCCAAGGTTAACCCCTTCTCGAAAAAATGTTTTTTTCAAAAATTTCCTCCAAATCCATCGAGTGATACATCAAACGAAAGGTCTTTTCAAGCTTTATTCGTGAATGAAACCTAAAAATCGATTTATTTTTAATTTTCGACAAAAATCCAAGGCTAACCCCTTCTCGAAAAAATGTGTTTTCCAAAAATTTCCTCCAAATCCATCGAGTGATACATCAAAAGAAATTTCTTTTCAAGCTTAATGCGTGAATGAAACCTAAAAATCGTTTTATTTTTAATTTTTGGCAAAAAAATCCAAGGTTAACCCCTTCTTGAAAAAATGTTTTTTTCAAAAATTTCCTCCAAATCCATCGAGTGATACATCAAAAGAAATTTCTTTTCAAGCTTAATGCGTGAATGAAACCTAAAAATCGTTTTATTTTTAATTTTTGGCAAAAAAATCCAAGGTTAACCCCTTCTTGAAAAAATGTTTTTTTCAAAAATTTCCTCCAAATCCATCGAGTGATACATCAAAAGAAATTTCTTTTTAAGCTCTATTCGTGAATGAAACCTAAAAATCGTTTTATTTTTAATTTTCGACAAAAAATCCAAGGTTAACCCCTTCTCGAAAAAATGTGTTTTTCAAAAATGTCGTCCAAATCCGTCGAGTGATACATCAAAAGAAAGGTCTTATCAAGCTTTATTCGTGAATGAAACCTAAAAATCGATTTATTTTTAATTTTCGACAAAAAATCCAAGGTTAACCCCTTCTCGAAAAAATGTGTTTTTCAAAAATGTCCTCCAAATCCATCGAATGATACATCAAAAGAAAGTTCTTTTCAAGCTTTAAGCGTCAATGAAACCTTAAAATCGTTTTATGTTGTATTTTCGTAAAAAAAATCTAAGGCTAACCCCTTTTCGAAAAAAATGAGTTTTTAAAAAATTTCCTCCAAATGCATCGTTTGATACATTAATAGAAAGCATGTAGTAACTTATGGGGGAAAAAAAAAATTCAAATTTAATTTTCCTTTTTTCATCATTACCCTCCACCTATCTTTTTCTTTTTTAGCTCCACCAAAGTACCCGGGTTTTAACTTTACTTTTATTTTAAGTCCTCAAATGCAGACCTCTGCCAAAACAAAATTCATTCTATAAATTTTCTGCCATTTTAACATAATACCCTCTTAACAAGGGACAAAAATGTACTTCTTGCAATTTGTTCTTCCTATATCCTTTCCCTATAGGTATAATGTCTTCTCTCTTTCTATAATGTTCCACAACCTCTACGTCTATATAAAATGGTGGTTTGTCTAAATGCTATAGCTCTAGGCGCTTCCTTTTATTTTTTTGTTTTTGATATAAATTTCAGCATTTCACGTTTTGTGGTGGGCTTCCTTTTTATCGCTACGACGACGACAACAACGACATCAAGGACGACTTAGATGTGAACTGCGTTTGGCTTGTTTATAGTGGCAAGACTCGGCGAATAGCAATAGCAATGGCAATGGAAAACGGCAACCTCACGAAAGGTACACCAAGTACACAAAATAAGTTCATAACTCACCTGGTTATGTTGCCAGTGAGTTTTTGCTTGAACAAAATAAAACAAAAAAAGGGTTTTAATGCATTTTTTTTTCGTTTTTTCTTGGAAAAAAGAGAAAAGAATAATTTAAAGGCACAATACAAATTGCAGTTTGGTGGACTGCTGTATAATAGAACCTCTAATTGAAACACATTAAACGCCTTCATTTTTAATGTTTTGGCTTTATAGGTACAAATTGGATCCATTAAGATTGACATAATTTAAGACCTTGACACTTATCGTCAATTAGAGTTTCATACTCAATGATAATGAAGCCTTTTTTCCTCCCTTCTTGAGTGTCTTATCCTTATGGATCCTGCTGTAACTTTGAAAACCAGAGAAAAATTTCTTAAACCTCCTTTTTTCATTCCAGCGAACACACCTAAGTCTATGACAAATTCGATCTCAGTTTGAAATTTCGATATGGTTGGATTTAATTTGTTTTACTTTTTTTTTATAGACATCGTACAAATATGATTGAAGCATTATATTAAAGCTGAAATAATAAGCTTTCAGATGATATAAAATTTATTATAAGTTGTCATATAAAAAAATAGATTTTCAGGTAAAGGAAGAATAAAAGTTTTGACTTTTTCAGTTTTTTCATAAAAAATGATTGTTTTTAATAAATTATTTTTATAGCTTTTGCGCATTTTAAAAACTTTGAAAACCATTAAACGGAAAAATTCTCTAAAAAAAGGACCTCCCTCCGTAAACCTTCTTTTTTTCCATTCAAGCAAACACATCTAAGTCTGGGACAAATTTACTCAATCCCATCAAAGCTCTTACCGTTTTAAATGTTATAATCATATAAAACTTTATTTCTTATTCTACTTAAACATTTAATACCTCTCTTTCCTATCAAGCTAACACACATCACGGAATAAAATGGTTTCATTACGAGTCCAATTCTTCAGCAAATACAGAAAAACGCACACAGGACAAACACCTGCAACCCAATAGTCCTTTGATGTTTGTGTGTCTTGTCGACATCAGCATTTTTCATTCCTGTTGCCAGTCATTTCTCTCTCCCCCATATACTTCAATCTCTCTAATTTTTCAAATGGCATCAAGTTAAAGTTTCAATATAAACCTACCTTACCTCCATAGAAATGTTTTTCGAACAAGGAAAATGCAGAGGGCGTTGTTGTTGGTTGTAGACTGTGTGTGATGTTGGATGGGTGGGAATTGGAAATCCTCTTTTGTTTAGACACCTTCTTCATCCAAATGCTTCGGAGTATTTTGAGCAATAAACAAAAATCAACCCTCCAACTGTGTGTTTTGAAAAGGTGGGCTTTGATAGAGTCGAGGTAGGTCTAGAAAAAGGTAGTAGAGAGATATATGAATGGTACGTGCTTGGAATATCTTTATGAAGTTAAGCTTTAATCAATTTAAATTTTGCTGCTCTTCTACCTTTATAACAGGAACAGCAGCAGCTTTTGAGTATGTACATATATGGAGTCTGTCAAATCAAAATACGAAATTCTGTCGTCGTAGTTCCATTACACGATTTTGGCATCCCAGAAGCATATAACGTATCTAAAGACGACGAACGCACATCATAGTATTTTATAGGGCTTTGACTTTTCTCTCTCTGGCTTCTGACTTTTGAATTTTAGGTATTGGCTTTTGGGGGTATGGTATTTTTTTGTAATGTGTAAAAAGGTAAATCACAGAGTTACCTAAACCTTCGCAAAATTTTCTGTAGATATATTTAACACACTGGATGGAAGAAAATTGATTTCCGTTGGGGTCGAATCAATTTGCTTAAGCTGAAAATCTCTTGAAAGGGTTGATGGCAATTTATATTGTAGAGCTATTGACAAGAGGTGACTCTTTAGTTTACATAACAAACGAAAAAGGACTCGAAGTTTCTATACAAAGTCTCGGGCGAGAGCAATCCGTAAACTAATATTGACACTAATTGAAAGCATTTTTTCATCATCACTTTGGTTTTTATTTTTATTTACCTTTTTTGTGCTACAGTTTAGTAATTTTTTTTTCATCCAACTGAACATTTTGAAGATTTTAGAAAGTAAGGACTTTCTTATTATCAAAACAAACAATTAGGCTGACTTGGACGCCCTGGGGGAATAAAGTAGGTACCTATATTTTTGGTCAACAAAAAAATTGATTATAATCAATATAGTTTGTTTAACATTATTAAATAAATTTATTTCCATAAATTTATAATAGTCTCAGAACCTAATAAACTATATGATGCCATTTTACTGAAGGTGATAAATTGGTTAAATAATAATACATTTTTATTAATTTTTATCTTTTTGCACCAGAGGCCTGGGGTTCGAATCCCAAGATCAACATTTTTTTTTGCCTACAAATATTTTTTTTGCAAAATTGAAAATGTTGGAAAAAGTTACAACATTAAATATTTGTAAATTGTTGCTTGGAATAAATTTTTCTTTGGCTTTTTAAGAGAATATAGTTAATTAATTAGCCCCTTACAAATTTGAAAAAAAAGGAATTATACAATTTTTAAAAAAAGTTACAATTCCACCGAATTTAAGCTGATAACAAAAAAAAAAAAAAAAAAAACATTAAGTAAACAAATATGTTTTGGTCGACGTACATAGTATTGGATATTTAGTTTTAAGTAGTGAAAATCAGGGTGGCACAAAAAAAAAAATTAAAAAAAAAAACAATTTTTGGTCAATGTGGTGTATGCGTAATATTTTAATATTTTTGTATTAGTACAGTAAACTTCAACATATAAAATGAAATGTTCTATCGAGTATGTATTGGTTCAGAGATGCAATTTGTAATTTTTTTTATATATATATGTATATCAATTTGCTTCATTTGTAAGTATTTTTGTACTGGTTATATTGAAATAAACACAAATAGCACATGAAAAACAAGAACCTTACAACGCTTCTACTTTAAGACAAAAATTTGATGATACATTATCACAGAATCACACGGAAAGGATAATTTTTGTTTACTAACCAGAACGCACACAAGTTTCAATGAAATTCATCCTGCCTAATTTTAAGAATAAGATTTTAACTCTTAAGATTTTGGAAAAACGAAGGTATTGAAAAAACTGGAACCACAACCTCAGTAAAAACAGTACATAATTGAATTAAAAAAAATAAATTTCGTCGCCGCACCACCGCCTTAGAACTGCCCTTTGGCGGAAAATTCGCCGCACTATCGCCGCACCACAGCCGCACCCTTTCATTTTATATGAAAAATTTCGCCGCACCATGATAAATAAAATGCACGACTGAGGTCGCACGTACTTGCTCTTGCAGTTCAAAGCACTTTTATGTTCGTCTACTTGTAGATTTTAAAAGCTGGATCTAAATTTAAAAAAAATTGATATTGGGGAAGAGCCGACATTTAGGGCAAAATTTTGTTAAATGAAAAAAGTTTTATTGCCACTCCTTTAAATATTACGTATACAAAGTTTAATCAAAATCGTTAGAGCCGGTTTCGAGAAATTCGTAATATCGTATTTTTTTCGTATGGGAGGTATACGTTCTAAACGAGATATAAAAAAAAACAAAAAAAAAATCAACTTTCAGAATTCCATAAAAATCATCTCTACCAAATTTGAAGAAAATCCATCCACCCGTTTAGGCTGTGGAAATGTGTTCAGATGGACGCACAGACGCACAGACGTACGGACGGAATTGCGGGACCCACTTTTTCGGAATTCTCCATCATCGTAATGTTGGTTTTGATTAAAACCGCAATTTTTTTTTTCGATACGAAACCAATACTTGCCCTATAGAGCAAGTAAAAATAATTTTGTATTGAAAAATTAAAAAAAAAAAAAAAACTATAAAGGCGAGAAGTAGATTCGAAAACGGTTGTGCAGAGCATTTTCAATTAGCAATCCAACACCGTAACCAATCAACCAACTAGTCATAATTATACGAACTGGCAATTTGTTGTTTATGTCAAAATAACTTCGGAGACGAGTCAAAAACTTGTGCAGCAAATTTTTGTTCATATAAAAAGAAAAAATTGCTATGGTGCTGCGGAAAAGAAATTTGTGATTATGATGCGGCTGTGGTGCGGCGGAATAGAAGTTTTTGATCATAGTGCGGCAGTGGTGCGGCTGAGTAGAATTTTTTAATTATGGTGTGGCTTTGGTTCAGCGGTGGAGTGGATCTTAGCCGTGCGGCTGTGCTGCGGCGGTGGTGTGGTGGAACTTAATTTTTACATGGGTTGAACTCAACTAATCATGGGACGAGTAATCATAGAAAGCCTAGCGATCATAGGGAACATTTCATCAAAAGAAACAATTTTGAGGAAAAATAAAACAAAAACCGTCAGAGAATGTCCCTTCCTAAAAGAGAAGAGCATTCAAATAAATTTAACTTAAAATAAATTGGTTCCAATCGAAGCTTGTGATGAGTTGTCATATGAAGATTTGTCCTGTGATATGTTTGTTTGATTTGACAAAGAAGTGCTCATATTTAATGCTTGCTTTTCATCAATTTACTAAAATTTTCGACGAGTGTATCGTCTATTTTTGTTATTTCTTAACCTACATCTCACTTCAGCATAATAAAAGCAACACAAAAGTCTTAATTAAGGAAATAATCTTGCATAACATCGCCGTTACAATTGCAAAAACTTGTATAAATCGTCTCGTTTATGCAATTCACTTCCGGCTATTTTGTTACAACACAATTTTCTGTGTCCCTCTCTTCCCCCTTCAATCTAGTATAATGGTTGGGTTATGGTAACTTTGTTTTGTGTCCTTTAGAGGTATACTATCTACGAGTATATTTTCTGTCTAAAGAGTTCTTACTTGATCCCACTAATGCTCTTAGCCATCTTCTTCATAATATTAGAATGTTTGCATACATATATACATAGTTCCTATACATATACGTTTATACAGACAATATACATATATGATTTGTGTACCTAAACTCTTAATGCATATATCTAACCCCCTTTTCCGTCAAGGATGCTTAGCTTGCAATGTTGCACCAGTGTGCTAACCATGAACCATGGTGTGCTTCTATATCGACCGTATACAACCAACGATGAAAGATGATGCACACAGGTAAATTTTCCCAAATTCATGGCCAAAACTACAAAAAAAAAATTTGCGATTTGTTGTTTTTTTTTAATGCCAAGTTGTTTACAAATAACATAAGCTTAGAACCTGATTGATTATGCGATGCAAATTGTAACTGTTTAATCAGTAGATGCTTTCAAAGTAGAACATTTTAATTAACGAGTGCAGTAGCAAGGTTGGTTTCTTATAAGAAGTAGTTTGCTTTATTTTTTATTTAATTTTTTTTGGCGATTTTAAAAATAATTAACATGGATTCTGTTGCTAGTGGTATGTTAAAAAAAGATAATGACAAAGATAATGCAAAATTTTAAGTCTAAAGTAAATTTTAAAGCTTCTTAAGATAATGTGTTTGAGCAGTAAAAACAAACAATTTTTTTTTCTTTGATAATGAAAAAGTTAAGTTGATTTGCGTTTTTCTGTACTGAAAATAGTGTTGAAAAATAGTTAAATGTTTCCTTTATGGGAAACAATCCTAAAACATTGCGGTTTTTTGCGACTTTTTATAATATTGGCTTCAAAAGGTGTTGGGGACGGTGATTTTTTTTTTTTTTTTTTTAATTAGATTTTTCTTTTTTGACACAGGATCGTAATTAACTTTCATTTTTCTTTCAAGAAATAAGCTTTCTGAATTTTTAAAAAGCTGTTCGTCACGTGACATTACAGAAAAAATTAATTTTTTTGGTGCCAAAGGTTGAAATATTGAAATTTCGGAGCAAATAGAGAAAAATTTAACGGATTTTGATTTTGCATATATGAACATAGAAGAAGATGGCTGAGTGCCTCCAGAAATAACAACACCTTCTTAAAACAAAATATAAATTGGTTGCAATATGAAATATCGTTTCCATGCTGAGCCCGTGGCTTTGTTGGACGGCCTCAAATGGATTTTTCAGACCTAAGCGAACGGTCAAAGAGACGTAAAACAGAAGATTTACGTTCTAACTATAATGCCGAAGAATTAAGCTATGCTGCGCCATGCAACTGCGGCGAGAAAAAGGGAAACTTGTTCATCAAATGTAATGAAAAATATAATATTTTCAACTCCTTCACGTGCTGAAAAATATCAAAAGCTTTGAAAAAAATTGACCAGAAAATTATTCCATATACAGCAGAAGAAGCACTTTCAATAGTTGTTGAAGGAAAATTAACTTAGTTTCATAATAACCATAAAATGTATTCATTCATTGGACAGCTCGGCGAAGAAGCCCAAGAATCACGAAACAAAGATATAAAGCGTTTCGAGAAAGTTTCCCAAGAAAATTTTCGAGGCAGCAAAATATGGAAGATGTGTTTTATAATC
Organism: Episyrphus balteatus; assembly: GCF_945859705.1. Lineage (NCBI taxonomy): Eukaryota > Metazoa > Arthropoda > Insecta > Diptera > Syrphidae > Episyrphus > Episyrphus balteatus. Next base: position 50,930,001 of record NC_079137.1, read on the forward strand.
TCTTGGTGTCTTCTGACCCATTAATAAGTGGTTTGAGAAAACTAAATCCTAAAACAAAAAATGCGTTTCCCTCTGAAATACTTCAGTTTCTAATAGAACCAGAGATCGAGCAAGCAGACTTATAGTTACAGTTTCACAACTCACAAGTCATTGAATGATGTACACACATACAAACTCACACTCATGTTTATTTATGTATATAGTTGTTATCTATGCCTGCATTATTTACTTATTTATAATAACGACTGTTCAACTGTTTTTTTCAATCTATTGAATGTATAAATATTGTATTATTAAATGTCAAATGAAAGAAACCCTATGGCGTAAAGTAAAAAAAACGACTTTTTTCATTTTTTGCTTCTTTTTTGTGAATTTTCGTGTAAATTTACTTAAAAATGGTGAATTTTATGGAAATTATCTTATTTTGATATAATCATGCAATAATAAATTGAATAAAAACAAAAAATAATTTTGGCCATGTTTTTGGGAAAATTTACCTGTGTGTGATGGTCCATAGGAGCAGCAGCAGCATATCCCTGTTGAGTCGATAGGCTGTTGAAACATTGTGCAGCAGCACACACATCTCTCATCTCTCGTAGGTAAAGTGTATACTTGGGTTCGTGCAACTCGTGTCGTACTTCACGATATGAGTAGTACCTATGAACTGGGTATAACACCAGGCCAACACTGCACCAGCCCCATCCTGCCCCTCCAACCCCTTGATAGTGTCAAGTGCGTTTTTTAAGGGACATTTCATGAAGGATTATTACTTTCTTCTTCTCTGTGTCGTCCTTTCAAAAGATCCTAGTTCCAAACAAGCTCTCACATTGCCCCTAAAGAGACTCAACTGCCTCCTTTCAACTCGAAGAATGAGGCAGGTCCTATGCATGGTACACATTCGCGTGTGGACTATATAAGTGGAACTCTGAGTCATGTTTAATTGTGTAACTAATTTGCCCATGGAACAGAACATGGAACTATGCCAGAAATTTATTATGATTTCACGCTCCACAGAACGATTCTTCCATTATTTGTCTCAAAATGTCCTTTGCCACTTTTTCCCACTTTTCCCTTTTTAGGAGGTAGATCCTGGTTCCTGTATAATTTAGTGAACAAATGAAGACAAATGTTTGTTTTTTTTTGTGTTCCCTCGACATTCTTTCAAATAAATTGTTTCTTTGTGGCATAAACTGCTTAATTTTATTCTGGGGGAAGGGGGAGACATTGGAACTGAAAATTGGAATTTGGTCGAAAGCGCTATAAGGGTCTTCAAGATTAATAAACATTAATTAAATTGTGTTTTAGTGACATAGCCGAGTTGTGAATAAATTTGTATACATTTTTTTTTTGCCACCACGAGAGACTATGACATCGTCAACACCACAGTAACATAATTTTTGTTTTTTGTTGGTCCACCAAGAACAGAAGAGCAACAAGGATATTCTTGAGGGAAGTTGCTGCTTAAGAAGTTATGAAATTACATGCAATGAATTAGAAAGTCTTAAATGGGATGCTACATCGCATAGAAAAGATATGATAACGAAATTGCATTCCCCCCAAATTCATTTAGCGATGGAAGGACGAAGGATGGTAAAAAGGAGGAATTTCAAAATGAATGCATGCATTTTTAATGACATTATGCTCGGCTTGGATCTATTAAAATGTCTATTAAGAACTTGACTAATGTATAATTTTTTTAGGTTAACGCCCCCGCAATCTTGTTGGGGAAAGAAAATTTTGTAATGAAAAGATTTTTAGTAGAGGGGAGAGATTTTCTTCTAGAACTCATCAACTCATCTCCTCAGCTTAACCAAGTGTATATAGCCGAAAAATTTTAGATGTTGCCCCGTTCAGTCGGTATTGTTGTTAAGGGAGAGAGGGAGTGGATAAAGGCTTTAAATAGAAAGTGCTTAATATTGTTTTGAAAATTGCTTTTGTTTTTATAATCTTCAAAGGACTCTACTTTTGTGCTTTTTCTTTTTTTTTTTTATTAGTTTGACGATGGGTGAAATAATAATAAAGGAAAGTGGCATTTTGTTATTTGGAAAAATATATATTTTTTAATTAAGTTTTCTCGAATTAAAATTGCGCTTGTTTTAAGCATTTTCTTTGTGAAATTCTAGTAAAAGAAGAGGGTGTTGATTTTTTTTTATTTAACACCATAGAAAATTGTTGCCATAATATTAAAAAACAACAAAGGAGTTCCTTTAGAGTCTATGATGATTATCAAAATAATATTTATTTTTGGTGGTCTTGGAAAATTAAATATTTTGTTTTTTAATAGAGATATAGCTGAGTTGAAAAAACAAAAAATAAAAATGAATTTTATTTATGATTTCTGGTTTAGAAATGAAGTACAATAGATGATAGCACAAACTTTTTTTGAGTTAGTTGAAATTTATTATTTTTTTCTTGTGTACATTATGAAGAAATGTTTCTAAAGTGCATAGAAACTTACTAAAAACCATAGTTAAGATAATGAAACAAAGTAGGAATATTAGGGTGCTTCTTAAAAATCAATTTTCGAAATTTTAATGGGACACCCTTTCATTTTGTTCTTCCTGCCTTAAATATAAATTGGGTAAAATTTGGTCCAGTTTAAACACGTTCTAGGGGTCGCTACCACAACTCAAAGTTTGGAAAAATACACCAAATTTTGTTTTTTTTTTCTCAGAAAATTTAAAAATTTGTAATCAGAATTAAGTACTTTATATTAAATCTTTAACTGTTTTGAAAGAAGTTTTGATAAAAATACAGCGGAATAAAAATGAAGTTTAATTTTGAATATTTTTGAATTTGAAATTTTTTTGTGTTATTCTTAATTGAAAAATTCAATGATTTTATCTGATTGTTTATGAGCCTAATATCTTTATTCGACAGACAGTTAACTGACTGTTTATTAGAAGATTGAAAAATCGGGTCTTAAACGTACTTTGTATTGTAACAAAAAAATTTTGTTGAAATTGATCTTTTTTTACTTAAATCTTTAGTGAATGGTAGCGACCCCTAAATTTTAATATTAAAATCGGAAAAAAATACCATACACTATGCTTATATGGTAGAACATAATGCAGTTGTGTTCCATTAAAAAATCGAAAAAAAAGATTTTTTCGACCATATAAGAAGCACCCTAAGGAATATTCTACCTCAAATTGTGTACAAAAACTAAGCCTTTGAATAGTTTTGAGTAGGTATTATTGAATTCTATCGAATAACACGCTATTATAATAGGCTTATAAGCCTAGTATACAGTTCTTTTCGATAAAAAAAAAATAAGTGATGAAAAAAAAATGTTTTTCTTGAAAAAAAAAAAAAAAAAATATCTGTGGTGAACAGAAATGACAATTGTAAGTTTTTTTCCGCAAAAACAATGGGATGCACATTGTATAGCGAGAAAAAAAATATCGTTGCACAGTGGTTCCGTAGTAGGCCATAGGCCGAAATATCGATGTCAATATAATGACGTCATTTTTCGTTATATTTGTTATAAAAAGCCTATTCTTTAAGATAGCATAACAGACATTTTGAGAAAATAACGGAACTTTTCATATCGACCATGAAAAGTTGTCGAAAAAAGTCTGGTTTCAATGCTTTATTTTTGGTCCCGAATCAACTTAAACTTTTAAGTGTATTTTTCGGTTAAAATTATTTTTAAAGTTTTTTTTTTGTTATGGAACTTAAAGTTGAAGGTATGTACTTTATTTAAAGAGTTTACAATTCTATTTTATTTAAAATTTTCAATAAAAAACAGACTAGAAAAGGACAGGTTCAAATTCCATACTTTTGTTTTTCTTCTCACTTTACCGAAACTTTTAACTATGTTGTCATCAATATAAATACATGATTCATATACATAAATTTTCTCTAGCACGTGTAGTTTCTTAAACAATTGAATCTGTCTGCGAATAAGTGCGACGGGCTACGACTGACTCTTTCACACTCATTGTTTCAATTTTACCCATATTTCTCATATTTAAAACTTTTTCAAAAATTTTTTTTTTTTTTTTTAAGTTTTTATGTTTTCCTTAAGTTTTTGCACATATTTTTATAAAAATATATGATACTAAGCAAGCTTTAAATCTGAAATGTAACATAAAAATTATGACTGAAATTGAAAAAAAAAACCAAATAAATAATTTTAAAAAATAACTTATCATTTGTTTGCATGTAGATTCAAGGCTTCTTTTTACATTTTGTTATTAAATATATACAAGATTTCTTTATAAAACAATTGTTTTTAAATTAATTCATTTTTTATTGCTAAAAAAATATATTCTCACACATATTCAAGTATATTTTGTTGCTATCCTAACCATAATCCCCTATGGCCGCCCTTCTTAGAAACCGGTACCACTGTGCGTTGTGAGTATAAGTTTTTTTTTCGATTTTGGTTTACAGCTGTGGTGAATTAAAAAATATTTTTTCGGAAAAAATGTAAAAAAAATCTCTCCCAAAAGAAATGCATTGGTTTTGTTTTGCCAAAAGAACTATATACTTAGCTTAAGAATATAAAATATGCCGCAATTAACTATGCATTTAAGAGATTTTGTTAGTTATTTCACGCTTGAAATTTCGTGAAAATTGTTTTTGACGTTGCAATAATTTTAATTTACCGAGTTAGGAATTTTTTTAATAAAAAAATAAATTAATTAAATTTAAGAGCTAATATGAAACGTTGTTGTTGTTAATTTAAAGGTTGTTATGGAAAGACAAGAAAGAATTATGCCGATGCCATGAATTAAAATCTCAAAAAATTTTAATTGTTAAAAAATGTTTATTTGCAGTAATAATTTTATTTTTGAAACTCAAAATGCATTTAAAAAAAAAAAAAAAACAACATTCTTTTCCCTGTACATGGACCTATATTTTTGTCATTGCTATAATTTTTAGTAACTTTTTTTATTATAAATCAAATAAGTGCCAAATGTTTAAACCATGACTCAACTACTTCGTTGACAGTCACATCCGTTTCATCTTATTTGAAGATAATTTCAGACAGCATAATATTAAGAATACTTTTAATATTAGAAACAATGGAAAAAACACAAATTCAAAGTGTTTTAAAATACTTTATTTAGAGCCGATTTTTCAATAGAGGGATAAACCCCAATTAAGGCTTATTCCTACGAATAAAAGTTTTTTTTACATGACATTTATTCTTCTGATAGTCTAACTGATCATTACAAATCAGGGCTTAGTGAACAGGTAAACAAAGAAGAGCTAAACACATACAACAATGTATCTATTCTATATACTGTTATAGAATTACACAGCTGTTAAAAAAAAATTGATGTTATAAAATATTTTGAAAAAGATAAAAAAAAAAAAATTGGTGTCGTTAAAAAAAAATTTTTTCAAATATTCAACCGAATTTCAAGAAAATTCATTAATTGGTTTTAAAAAAAAATGTATTCTTCTATAAATAAAATTAAATAATTTAAGACAAACCAAAATTATTTATACTTTTGAAATTTTTCTTAATTTTTAAATTAAAGTAGGTAACTTAAAAATTCTAGGTACTGATAATTTTTTTTTAAATCGATTAAATGAGAGGAACCATTTATAAATAACGGCTCAAAAAATATTATTTTTATTTCAAAAGTAGAACCTTATTTATAATGTAATGTACCAGTAATTTATTTTTATCGAAATCTTTAGAGCCGTCAACAACAACCTTCTCCGTATTGCTCAAATTTCAAGTACCGTTAATATTGATCCCAAAAAAATTCAATTTCCACTCTAGGAATTTCAAAATACATATACCTAATACCAGAACCAAAAGAGCAATTTACCTTTACCTTGGCCACTGATGGTTTTTGATAATTCTTTAGAGAGAAATACTAAAAACAATAATTTCCATATAAACTGAAAAAAACTTAGTTTTACTCGAAAACGGCTTTAAAATTTGTGATAATTGTTTGTCTACTTTCACAAATATAGACACATTAAATTTTTGAAATAAGCCATACATTTTTTAAAATTTTCTCAACCTGTTATAGTACAATTTCTTTTTATATATATGACATTCTCGGATTTTAAAAAAATATTTCATTTACTTTTTTTTGTTTTGAAAAATTAATTTTTTGAAAACATATTAATATCTATGTATGTACATTGTTTTAAAATTTTGTTTTTACATATCGTTCATTTACTTGAATACTGTCGTAACCCAAAAATCACAAATTTTGATTTATTAGTACAGAAGTTTTTGAAATGAAGAAATCTTTAATCCTGCAGAAATTCATGTCTCAGCTTTAAAAACATAGGAGGAGCACTAGTTTTGTTTAACAAACATTTTACATACAAAATCGAACGATACTAAATTTAAAACTCGATTCCTAAAAAAAAAATGTTTTTTTGAGTTATGATAGTATTCAAGTTAATGAGCGATACTTATATGTTCATAAACTTTTTTTCCAGGCATTAACATTTTGGAATGGTTAAAAAATATTTTTTTTTTAACTACCTCAACAATTTTTGAAATAATTTTTTCTAAAAATTCTTTGTTTTAAAAGAAATTTAGATCCGTTAAATCTTATCTTCCTTTAGGGTATACATTATTATTTCCTACTTGGAAATTTTTCTCAAATGCTATGAATCGCTAAAAACACTATTTAAAACTATCGAATAGTAGAATACATATATAATTATTTGATATTATATTCGATATTTCACTCACTAATCTCGACTTTGTTTTTTTTTTTTTACAAATCCAAAACCTGCCCCTCAGTACCAACTTACAGTTATGACAAGTGGAAATCTTACAGTTCAAATACGTGAGATCTAATTCCATCCATTTCATTCTTCCTTGTAACTGAAAATGATAAAATTTTACATCAAATCCTTCAACACATTCAAACAAAAAAAAAAAAAAAAATCAGAAAGAATCAGGACAATAAATTCGATGTGAAGTAATATTGCATGAATAAAGTGAAGTTACTTTTTATGTATGTCTCCTCACTTCTCTCATATAGAAAGAATATATGGGAACTTAAGGTTAAGCAGGGATAAAAATAAGACCACTGAACGGGTTCCACTCTATTTAGTTTAATGTAACACAATTCTTCCGTGTACTCTATAGTACATTTTATACTCTGGTTGTGTATTCAAATGAAAGTACTGTTATATTGATGATGTGATTGTGATGGTTCTATAGAAAAGAGGACTCTATTTCAAAAAATACTATATATATTATTATGCGATATATTGTATATATTTTTACCAAATGAATGTGTGTGATGATGTGTTGAAAGGTTTTATTGTTTCGTTACGCAACATTTATTTCATTGTTTCCGTTGGGAATAGGTCCGGAAGAACAAAGTACACAGTAGTACATCCATTTTGTTGAATATAGGAAGAAATGTGTCAAATGTAGAGAATTTTCCAATATAATTTTATTTAATTTGAATGATTTAGGTTAAGTTATTTGAAATGCAAATTATCGAATGGCGTAATAAATAGTGAAACGATTTCGCAGTTTAATCTGTCGAAAATGGGAATTTTCAATGACGAATGGAATTTATTAAAATACCGCAGAATTTTGAAGGACTAAATTGCTCGTAAATCAAATGAACACAAAATTGCATTTTTGGAATTTCCTGCGAATTGAGAAATTAAAAATATAGGTATATTAATTTTTTATGCGATGAGAAAAATAAAAAACCTAAACAAATTATATGGAATTTCAATACCATTATTTTCAAAAAATAATTAGAGAATTCAATATAATTTAAAGGTTTTCTCTTTTCACCCCTCTCTTTAAGTTTTTTTATTTAATATTTATTTTGTCAGAACAGAACTCTCTACTGTTACATAAAATTAAACGCTCATTAATCTCAATCAGTTTCCTGCACTCACAATGTACATTATTACCAATTTAGCAAATGCACTTCAATATTATGTCATTTTAATAGAAGTAATTAATAACCAAAGTGCATCACAATTTGTGGCAAATTTTTAATGCATATTGTGGTTTTTTTTTAATGGATTTCAAAATACCAACACTATACAATAGTTAGTTGTAACATTATGTTTATTGATGTTTTAATGGAAAGGAAGTGTTGGTAAATAATAACTTGACAACCATTAAATGTACCTATGTTGACAGCATTTTGTATGTAGAATAAATCTCGTTAATTTGTCATTACTCATTATACTATAACATGTTATGTAAGAAGCAGAAGAGAGTAAAATCAACTGAAAAAGGAAGCTCAAATTTATGATTCAAATAAGTCTAGTAAAATATTACTTGTAAATAGGCGAAAGAGTCTTTTTTCCTTATGTCTATTTAGTACCCATTTTTATATACTTTACTTTGGATTTTTCATGTTTATGTTTTCAATTCGTAAGTATTCTATAATTTAAGCTTATCTTAATTACTGCCTTTAGACGAAAATATATGTAGGTAAATATAATTATTTTTTCAACTTTTTCTACCATAAAACTTTTGCAGAAAATTTGCAAGCTCTCAAGTTGCTAAAAGAAATTTCGGTAATAACCATACGCACTCAACGAGTAAAAATGGAATACAGCTGAACCAAGGAGTAAACAAACCTTACTTCTAGTATATTTAGTCAGAATAAAGTTAAATATACCAGAAAAAATGTTTAATATATCAGAAAGATAGTTATCCCTGCCTTTTTTTCTCTGTGCATTCACCGTCGTAACTGCAATGTGGTGCATTTGGTGTTTTTGGCGTCATAAATCATTTGCACGGTCAATTTTTGAAATCTGGTACATAATGGGTTTTGGTATGAAGATTATTAAAAATAGAGGCTTCGAAATGGGGTGCAGAATAAGCGTTAATAATAATTGTTCCTGTGAAAGAGCTTCTCAAAGCTCTTAAAAATGCACAAATTTCAAATGGACTTGACCCATTATTATTCTGAACGCATAGCCGTAGCTAGGATTTCATTTCGGGAGGGGTTAGCTCAGACCGAGCAAATTTTTTTTTCATATATTTTTACATGCGAGCGTAAGCGAGGAAAAAATATTTGTAGAAGCCTTCCTAATTCTTATACAAAAAACTATTTCGTAAAATATCATATAAAAAAACACTAGATATTATCAATGGTTTTAACAGCCAGCAGATAAATCATAAATGGACTTTTCTCTCTATGATGAGATTTACATAGTATTATTTTTTTTTCAAATTTCTTTGTTTATTAAAAGTTTTGAACATTAAAGCCTAGTACGCAGCTGAATAGCATAACGAAATCTTGAACGAAAAATTTAGTTTTACTTTTCGTTTTTTAGTATGTACCTACGCAATTCTAGGGAAAAATTGGAAAGTTTTCACTCATTTGTCACTTACTTTTCATTGTCCTGTGATTTTTTTCTGATTGCAAGAGCTGTATTTTTTCTCTTTTAATTTATGTATTTATTGCTTCTGTTAAAAATTATTTTCTGTTGTTTTTTCTTGAATTTTAATTAATTTTAATTTTTTTTTTATTTGACTTTGACAGAATACTCGATGAAATTTTTTCATTAGCATTTTCGTTGTCGACTTTGGAGACTTGAAGATTTTTCGTTTCTCTTCAGCTGCGTTCTAGGCTTTATGAAAAATGTATAATGTATTATGAAAAATGTATTCTCTAAAGATACAAATTTAACCTGCACCCAGAACAGGATAAATCTTTAGCAGCTGAAATTTTGTCTTTTCACCTCTATAGTGTCCATATCCTTGGCTAAATATTTAACTCAATTCACCTCAAATAATTATTTTTTATTAAATATCAATGTAAAATAAATTGTATATTTAGGCTGAAGGAACAATTTTCTTGCATTCTCGTTTCTTGTTCATATTCAGCCTAATTTGCTGTGTTACCACAAGCTTTAACAAGTCAGTAATCTAAATTCGACCAAACAAATTATTTAGCATACAATTATAAGAATGGCATTCCCAAGAAAAAACAAAAAATGCTTTAATAATGTTTGTTGTCCAAAAAGTGTTAATTTATTAATGTGTTGTTTATTAAATGTTAATTTATTTAAAAAATTTTTAGCAAAAACAAATTGTATACACTGAGGGAAAAAACAACTTATAATCAACGAAAACCACGTTGATTCAACTATTTTTCGGAATGATTTTGCGTTGAAGACGAAAATTTTAAAATCAAAGTAGAATATCGTTAGTTTAAAGTGGTTAACCGAATTGATGATGAATGACCAAAACCCATAAACCCAAAGAGAAAATCCCCAAAGCCAAAATCCCCAAGACAAACCTGGGTATAGACAAAATCTCCAGGAAAAAATCTCAAAAAAAAAAATCTCCGAGCGAAAATCCCAAAATTTCACACAACTACACAACTTGCGCATCTTCATTTTGGAAAAACCTTTTTTTACTCATAATTAATTGTATTATGCTGTGATAACTTGCCTCAAAAGATTATGCTTAGTTCAACTCGCTGTATCCTTCCAGTATATAAGAATCATTGTTAAGGCACACGAACGGTAGGTCAAACAAGGAAGGTTCAAGTCACGGTTGTTTACACAATTAATTTTTTCTATTCCGTTTTAAAAGAAGAACCTTTATGATTTTAAAATTGTCGTGTTTAGTTCTGATTTTGCTTTGACTTACAGTGTTTTTTTTTATCATTTTATTACGTTTTTGTTTTTGCTAATTGGAGATTTTTGGGGATTTGGAGAAAATGGGAGAAAAAATTATTTATTGGAGATTTTGTCCATTGGATGCCTTTCCCCATGGAGATTTTGCCATGGGGTCAAAAATTTTATGGAGATTTTATCCGATTGAGATTTTATTTTTTGGAGATAGTGTAGGTTTCCCTGGTCAACCGTTATAAAACATCTTTAAATCAAAGTTGTTTCAACTTAACTCAACTTTTTAAAAATTATAAGCTTTTCCTTTTTTTAACTTCTTAAATCATCCTCATTCTAGGAAGAATTTCCTCCTAACTTAATTTTTTGTCAAAAATCCCGTTCAGAACTGTTTTGTTAGTTTTTCATTATAATGTGTTTTTAAATATTTTTTTGTGGTCGACCGACAATACTTTCTATTCAATTTTCACTTTATGTTCTGAAAAGTTCTGTTTTGAATATTCCACCATTAAAAAAGTTGAACATTTTTGCTTGTTCCCCTCTTATTCACTTTGTCCGAAACCACAACCTTTACAATTTCAGCACACAGAGAATCGAATATCGAAATAATGTTTAGAAAATTCATAAATATTCATGCCAGTAGATTAAATCGCAGTGGAATGCTAGTCATCCTTCAATCTGAACCTCTGATTCTGAAGGTGACAAACCAAAGATAGATAGATACTGTGGTCTTTCATGGACATTTTGTTGCATTTGAAATGTTTCTCCCATGAGAATTTGAAATTAAAATCAAACAAAAAAAAAAAAAAATTGAAAGGACGAAGAACAGAGAATCACAAAAAAATAGAAGACCAACGGACGGATGGATGGATAGCAGCCCAGCGGGCGGGTATAGTCCTGCGGTGTGGTATAGGAATAGCGATGCTACTACGACGGTTGTTGCTGAAATCGTTGCTTAATATCGCCTCCAGAGAATAAATCCATTTCAATTCGGAAAAGGAAGATGTTACACGTTCTGATAGCATTTACAATTTCCGGTTTGATTCCATTGGACTCTGACAGACGTTCCGGCCGAATACGTTTATCTTTTACAATTTTTTTTTTCTTCTTTTATTTATTTATTTTTTTTGTATGTTTTTCTTTTAAATAGAAAAAAAAAAGAAAATATATGAAATCTAGTAGAAACCCCTCGGAAAATAACTTAAATTTTAATATTCTGAGAGTATAACGTTTTGGGAAATCTATGAGAATTTAGACAATTTAAAACGAGATAAGACTTCTAGTATGCCATAGCATTGGTTTGCTTTCTCGGATGTTATCAAATGGTTTCGATAATCTGCAAATGCCATGAGGATTGTCATAAACGGTTTTGGTCAGTTTTAATGGATTTGATATTTATTAACGAATTGGGGGCAAATTTTGTTAGATTATGAGATGAGGCTTTAAGTTGGGGGATTTTGAGATTTCCGGACTTATGACACTAATAAGTCATTCATGAGGGAGAAGAGAGGAGAGAGAAATGGTATTTTGAGAAGATTTTTGTGTGTTGGAAGTAATTTTTAGGGGTTTATGTTAGATACCGGGTATAGAATGGAAGTTGTGTCCTTATAGGGTATATAAAGATGTATTAATGAATCTATTTAATTATATATATTTTCAGTTTTTGAATGTAATATTATTGATTAAAGTGGTTTAATGAAGCTATGCTCTTGCAGTTTTAAAATAATTGAAGACAAAATACTGGCGATCAAAACCACTTTGTTTATGCTACAACCGTCGGTATATTGAAAGAGTTCAAATGGGTTAAAATATCTTCTTTAAAAACTCTTTAAAGCACTTTAATATTAACAAATTTCAAACAAAATTCCAGACCATCAAACTAGATCCAAACGTATTCAGGGAACTTAATTGCTTTAACAACCACAAACGCTGAATTACATGCAGCGAAAAAGCTATTGACATTCGGATTGCTTTGAAGACTCAAATCTGCCTAGGATTTTAAAACGGAGCATGATATAGGTTTTGCGAAATTTTTCTTGAAAATATTACAGGTTGATTTTTTTTATGGAAACAAAGAAAATTGATCGTTTTTCTAAAATAAAAACACTTTGGCATTTTCCGATAACTGCACTCTGCAACCTCAACAAAATATTTTTGAAACTTTAGCCCATACAAGATACAACTAAAATTTTTTTTTCTAGAGAAAACACTATAGTTCCTTTTATGCACTTTGAATAAAAAAAAAAAAAATCATGTGTGCATTCATATCAAATAATAAATAATCATTTTTCTTGAAAAAAAATTGAAAAAATCTACCTATTTTTATTCTATCACCTTCAAATATGTACATGTTTTTTATATGACAACCTATATAAATTTTATATCATCTGAAAGCTTTTTGTCTTAGTTCAAAATATATATATCGATCAGGTCTATGGTCTATCTACAAAAAGAGCTAGAACTTTTTGAACTCGATCAATTTCCATAAAAAAAAGAGAAAAAAACACGAATTTTTATCTTCTCACGCTATTAAATGCATTTTTTCCCTAACAACCTATAAAAAATTTAATACCATCTGAAAGCTTATTGTCTTAGCTCAAAATATATATGTGCCCTTAATTCTGAAAGTGGACTAAGTCACTCCTAAAAATGCCATCAAATCTAGCCTTAAAAAAAATATTATTTAAGGGGTAAAGTTTATTTGAAAGTGAAATTGCAGTAAATAAACTTCTTTATTGCTACTCTAGTGATTTCATAAAAGAAATATAATTAAATCGTTATAAGAAAATTATTATGTTAGTTTTTCTTTAAACAATGCAAAAAGTGACTTAGTCCACTTTCATAATCATGGGCACATATATCGATCAGACCTATGAGACATCTACAAAAAGAGCTAACATTTTTTAAACTCAATGAAATTTCATCCCAAAAGCAAAAAAAAACATTTCTTTTTATGTTCTCATGCTATTAAATCAATTTTTTTTGTTTGACATTCTATAAAAAATTTTATACCATGTGAAAGCTTATTGTTTCACCTTGTATAATGATGTATAAATCTTATTTTAAAGATGTCTACAAGAGAAGTAAGAATTTTTTAAAGTCAACCATGGCGAATTTCCAGACTGAGATTACGGTACTTCCTACACTGGTAGCTGGTCATCGCCAACAGATCTCCACAGGTGTTTTGAGGTATTTTTAAATTGTTTTCAATTTAAGATTGTGTAACTTGTATAGCACGTAACGTTATGTGTGATATATCAAATAAAAGGTTATGTTATCAGCATGCGTATTAAAGCTAAACCAAATTTGTATGTGCACTAGATCAAAAGATATAACGTGTGTTGGAAAAGAACATCTTTTTACCGTTATCTCCGAATTTTGAATGTGAAATTAATTGAAATTTTGTACTATTATAATTTATTTAATTACCTATATACAGTTCATTTATCTATCTATTAAAACAAAAAAGTTATAACAAGTTGAAGTCGTGTCGCGTTTTCGTTTCATCTTGTTTCAAATCACTACGATACTAAAGAAGTTTTCACTTCAAAAAAAAAAAAAAAAAGAATCCTCTCCCTATGACTTTTTAAATTCTTTAGCATCGTTGTGTTTTAAAAGTCGATAAATGAAAAAGAGACAATAAGGATGACACAACTGACTGATTAATTCATAATAAACGAACACCTTAAACTATAAATTTTTCTTTTGAAAAAAATTAAAATTTTGATTGATTAATATTATGTACCTAGTATATAAAAAAGTTGACAAAAAATAAACAAAATAAGAAAAGTAACTTTTTTGCTCTTTTTTGGAAAAAGCTTTGGATTAAAAAAATTATTTCTTTCTTTATACCTATTTATTGCGCAAAGAAATTAATATAGTTTTACATATTTTTTTTTTAAGATTTGTAATTTATTTTATAATTTTGGGTTACTCAAATTCTTTTTCGAAGATTAATTATATTTGAACATCTAATTTTCATTTTATTTTAACATCTTTTTTCTGACATAATACTCAAAATAATATTCAAAATGTCTGTCAATATTTTGGTTATAAATTATTGCATTACGACACGTCTACGAGCATCACAATATTTAGTAAAAATAACACACAGTCAAAATTCAAATTTTCTTTGGTTATGTTAAAGTTGAAACATTCGCAATCCACCGGCACATAATTGCTTACAGTTTATTGGATACTTCTTGTTTGATTTTTATGTTTGATGCGTAAAAAGAAATGTAATTAAAAAAATCTCTTGAAATTCTCTGAAAATCGCTAAAAGAAAGTCTTGAATAACTAAAGCTGATGAAATTTTACATTTTTCAATACTTTGATCATTTATTAAAACCCGAATTTTACACTCGTCTCATTACCAAATTTCACACACTCAAACTCATTTCTACGAGAGAAAATTTAGCTTTCTTCAAAATCAATCCATTTAGTCCAGTGCATTTATAATTTGACCCAGCAGTTTATGCCACCCCCAAATTTTTTTTTGCTCATTCGATAGAACATTGGCTGCATATCATTACCCTGATTTTTCGCACTCACGAAATTCACCTTTCGGCCGCCATCTTGGATTTTAGTTTTTGTTGAATATCTCGATTTTTATTTATCCTAGATAAAAGTGGTGTATAAAAAAACGTAGACAATTAAATTTCGCGTCTTTTATGTTAAAATCACTTTTTCGATATTTTGAATATTAAAAAAGTTACAACCCAACAAAGTAAAAAAAAAAACAGAAAAACAACTCTGCCATACAACTTTTTTTTTTCTATCGCTATAAATTAAATACAAAAGTTATTAATACTTTTTTTGTTAAAAATGCTCTTTTTGTTTGTGTTTTTTATCTTTACTTTTTTCTTAATTTTTTTTTTACCAAATCTTGAATTTTAAATGATAAGTGACTATTTTATAGCTTTATGTTACAAGAGAAAATTCAAGAAACACAGCTTATAAGTAGTTTAAATCAATTTTTCAAAAGTTTTTTTTTCTTAATTTCCATTTTCTTTGTAAAGAAAAATCTCAGAAGGGTTTTACTATTTTTAATGTTTATTCTTTATCATTGTCAAAATATCCACATGATTCCTTCCTTCATTCCAATAAACAAATTTTTTTTTAATAAATTGCTAAACCTTCATATGTTGTGATCTTTTGTTTATAAAATACAAAAATGCTTTTGAAAAAAATCAATCCCTAAGCAGATTATTATTCCCAGAAATCTCTTCAAATTACACAACAGATCAATATCAATAAAAGAATGCTGACAAAAACAACAAACAACAAAAAACTAAATCAAAGAGCGTGTTTTTATACAAACCAGCACAAAAAACATCTCCCCTCAAAAATTGTATTTGCCAATAATGCCGAAGGATTTAAAAAAAATTAAAAAAAAAACAACTTTTCTCATCTATCTTTCCAAGTTTTAATTTGTTGTTGATTTTTTTTTCTCTCGCCAAAAGCAATTAATATCTATAAATGATTTTTTACTTAAAAAAAAAATAAAAAAAAAATAGAAAACATTGATGTTTGGTCTTGGCAAATGAAAAATTGCATTGTACGGATTTTTTTTCGATGTTGTAACACAGAATGAAGAGTCAACAGTTTTGCTTGCAACTATTTTTTTTTTTCAGATGATTTTGTTGTTTAAGTTGACTTGCAAAAAAAAATATTCAACCAACAAAAAATAAGTGAATGTAAATAGTGCTAAGGAGAATATATTAACAAAAGCGCCAAATAATAGCTTTAAGCTATTATATTTGAGAAGTTTAAATAGAAAATAATTTATTATTGTTTTATCTTTTTCCTTCTGAAATGAGTTTGATTTTATAAATAAATGTTGACTTTTATTCTATGTTTGACTTCATTGCCAAAAATATAAAAATAATATACAGTCAAGTTTTTTGAAACTTTGGCACTTTTTCTTGTTCAGGAGGATGTATGTTCCCTTATAACTTCTGAACTTTTTATCACTATTCAATAAATATGATGTCATTGAAAGCGTCATATTGCACATTGGTTAAAGGTTACAAAACTTTTTCTAATACTTTTTTTAAATAAATAGAAAAAAGTCATGAACTAAAAATTTTGCTTCTTGATGTACAATGAGCATGCTAATACTTTATTAGATTATAGGTTTAATATTATTTAATCTAAAAAAGTAGATCTAAGAACAACTACCTGGCGGTTTATGATTTTTCACCTAGAGGGTGCCATTTAAGAAAACCTTGCATACCCTATAATTGACGGATAAATTAGACGTTTGAAACGATATCTCATTTGTCAAGTTATGATAACACTGGTCAACAAGGTTTTTGCCACAAGAACCAAAATATACTTTTCTAGTAGTTTTCGGGGTGCTGAATCCGAATCTGAAGTCAGAAAAATTTGATTGGCCTTCGTTTTTGAAATATTACCGTTAGAAAATGTCAAAAAACGTCATTTTGGCTGTTTTCGAGGTTATGTTTTTATGTGGAGTAATTAATTGTGAATAAATTTGTAACGGTGCCTATAAGAGCTAGTTTTATTCTTTCAAAAAATGTTTAAATCTTTCCGATATCTCTTTTATTGCCCGAGATATTTAAAATTTAAGTAGCGGTCTTTGAATCAGAAACAACACTGGCCAACCAAATTAAACTTTTTTTGCCACAAGAATCAAAATATACTTTTCTGAAGGTTTTTGGGCTGCTGAACTTGAATCCAGAATCAGAAAAATTCAATTAGCCTTCGTTCTTAAAATATTACCGTTATAAAATGCAAAAAAGGGTTTTTTTTATAACGGTTATAATTCAAGAACGGAGGCTAATAGAATTTTTCCGATTGCGGATTTGAGTTCAGCAACTCAAAAACCTTCAGAAAAGTATATTTTGGTTCTTGTGGCAAAAATTCTGTGACCAGTGACTTAAACTTCAGATTAAGTTTAGTTTCTCTTTGACTTATTAAATGAAACTTAAGATATCTCGAGCAATAAAAGAGATACCGGGAAAATTTAAACAGTTTTTGAAAGAAGAATATCTGTTCTTATAATAACCGTTACAAATTTGTTTATAATGAATTACCCCACATAAAAACAGAACCTCGAAAACAGCCAAAATGACGTTTTTTAGCATTTTATAACGGTATTATTGCAAAAACAGAGGCCAATCAAATTTTTCTGACTTCAGATTCGGATTCAGCACCCCAAAAACTACAAGAAAAGTATATTTTGGTTCTTGTGGCAAAAAAAAAGTTAAATTTTGTTGACCAGTGTAATTAATCTAGAAGTTATGAGGGAACATATGTACATATCTACTAATATACATAAAAACCAGTGAAAATTAAAAAATAAATTGCACGACTGGGGTCGCACGTACTTGCTCTTATGCTTAAAGTAACTATAATGTTAAAGCTTTTCATTCAAGAAATTTAAAATTTGATATTTTGAAGAAATTTCATAAGTAGTATAAAAAAATTAAATCTGTTTTTATAATTAATTAAACTCCGTTTTAAATTATCTTAAAAAAAATAAAAAATATGCCATTTTATTTCTTGTATAAAAAGGTATTTTTAGAAAAAAATTTTCGAAAATTGTAGGAGCGGTTTTTTTAAAAAATAATTTTTTATATATAAAATTTTTTTAACATTTTTCAAAAAAAAAGTTGGTATGCCATTTTGAAGAAATAATTAATTTACACATAAAAACTAAATTTCAAAATTTTTCATTGATTCGTTTTCAAAAAATTGATTTTTCAAAAAAAAAATTTGAAATATTTTTAAAAAAACCAAAAATGCGTTTTTTGAAAATTTTCTAAAATTTTAATATTATCTTTACTTACACACTTTTGTATAAAAATTTTCATTTAAATCGGGTTAATGTTGTACGAGATATTCAGAAACGAAAAAAACCGTTCTATGACAGGTACCGTTAATAACGGTACAAAAAATATTTTTTTTATTTAAAAAGTTGGCTATTATGTGTAGTACTACACACAAAAATTTTAATCAAAATCGTTAGAGCCGTTTTTGAAAAAAATTAACTTTTCTATTTCCGTTACATGGCAGGTACTGTTAGTTTTGGTCATAAAAAAAAAATTTCAATTTCCCCTCTAGGGAATCACCAAAAACTGCTAACCACCAAGTTTGAAGAAAATCACTTCACTCGTTTAGGCTGCAGCTCCAGATAGAGACAGACAGACAGACAGACAGACAGACAGACAGACAGACAGACAGACAGACAGACAGAATTGCCGGACCCACTTTTTTGGCATTCTCCATCATCGTAATGTCATGTAAAATTGTTATCTCGAGTTCGATTTTTTTTACGAATCCTAAACTTGCCCTATAGTACCTATATCGCAAGTAATAACAATTTAAATTGTATACAGTGGTAGATAATCACCTAATGAAATAATGAAACAGAATAATTGTTTCTTCTACTAAACTATTTTTCTGAAAAACCTTAATGTGAATTATAAAAGGAGAAAAATAAACAACTGATGTTATTGTTGTTTCAAAATGAGCGACACGGTTGGTTGAGTCACATTGGCAAAAAGACCAATATTAAATTAAACAGATTATTTTAAGACTCCACTTATTTTAAGTGGATTCCAATTATTTTAAGCCGACTCCACTTATTTTAAGCGGACTCCAGTTATTTTTAGCGGATTCCGCTTATTTTAGGCGGATTCTGCTCATTTTAACCGGATTCTGGTTATTTTAAGCGGATTTCACTTATTTTAAGCAGATTCCTTTTATTTAAAGCGGATTCCACTTATTTTAAGCGGAAATCGTATTGTTTTAAGAGGATGGGATTTGAGGTGGGCATCATTTGAAGGTGCCCTTTTTTTCTCCGTGTAGTGACGATGACTTTTCACTGGTAGACAGTCAATAGGGAAACAGAGGGAAAACGAATTCCTGAGTGGAATGATTCCAGCAAAAATTCATAAAATCCAAAATCCAAAAATTTAAAAGTCCCAAAGTCCCTACTAAAGTTCGACTTTTGATTCCGGTGCCCGGTCTGTGGTTCGCTGGTTGACTATGACACTAGTAAGTATCCTGTCGAAATGCAGTTGTAAGGATTTTCTCATTTTAGCTAGTGTAAAATATAAATCCATACCTATACTCGAACTCATTGTCTATCTATGTTTTGCGTGGATATCTTTGCTTTCAATCAGCAAAATGTCGTGGCCAAAACCTTGTTAGACCAACTGGTGGTCAAATTCACAATTACATTTCCAAAATTTTCACAAAAAAATAAAGTTGAAATTCTAACTTCAAACAAATGCAAGCTTGAAGGTTATGTCCGCGAGGTCTTTTCATGAATGTGTCAACTACATAGTCCTATATAACCATATTCATAGACACACACCAAGTATAAAAATGGTGGAAAATCTAAAAATCTCATGGATTTTCCATAGTTTTTGGTTTTTATTTTTTTTTAATGTAGAGTGACAAAAGCCGTTTTCGAGTAGCAGTTGATGACTTTCGCGCGCAATGAATAAATTTTAAAATTAGTTTTGCCAAGATACAAATTGGCAATGCCTTAGGCAGGATATGAACATCATCTGGCACTGACAGAACACTACTATGTGATATCAATGAAGAGTAGAGAAGGCTTTAGTTGGGATATAGAAACTAGCTATTCGCATATATAAAATACTCCGCGAATTTTTGCCTTAGGGGTAGCTTATGTGTCATATATGAAAATTCAATTAGAAAACTTTTTGCGTACAATGATAGTGAGAGAACTCGTTTCATGGTTTTTGCATTTATCAGTTTTTAGTTTTGTTAGAGATAGTTCTTTATTATAGGTTCTATGATTGAACTTTAAAAAGGTCACTGTATAATTGTTGTTGGTAGGTTTTAGAATATTTTTGTCTGGTTGTAGGTAATTAATTTGTATATGAATCCAGATTAGTATTAAAAAGTACAAGCTCGAAATTTTAAAATAACCAATTATTTTAAAGTGGGATTTCTGAATAAAATCAAAGGATTTAAATTTTCTATGTTAAAGAGCAAACATTTCAGTAATACTTGGTAAAATTTCAAAACCATAGTGTTTTTTTTTTTTCTCGAATTGCGGCAAATGCATCTCGAGAAATATCTCCTAGCTCTAATCAGATCGCTTCTAAGGTTGTACGTTAAAACTGATGTTAAATGAGAGCTAAGTTGATACTAAAAATGAACAAAAAAGAAAATAGAGTTGCCACTTTTATAATGAAGATTTTTACGAAGTTCAAAAATTTCGTTTAAAAAAAGGACTTTTTTCAAAAACTTTCCTAAAAATTGGTGACTTAATAGATTTCGGAATTTCATCGTATCATGTTGCACCGTCACGTAGAGCTGCCTTTCACGCTTTTTGGAGTCTGTCTTGACGAAAAGTGACTAAATTTGGTACAAACATATGGAGAAGCTGCCAACTCTCTTATTCAAAAAAACTATAGTTTTTTTTTTCAAAAACGGATATAATGATTTGAATTAAAATTTTTGGGTGTAATTTTACAAATGAAACCCAACTTTTGAAATAAAAAAATATTTTTTGAACCGTTACTAATGGAACCTGCCATAGAACCGTTTTTTGGTTTCTGAATAACTCGTACAACACCAGCCCAATTTCAACGAAAATTCTTATAAAAAAGCGTTTAAGTCACTGTAATATTAAAATTTTGGGAAATATTCAAATAATACATTTTTGGATTTTTAAAAAATATCAATTTTTATTTTTTTTTTTTTTGAAAAATCAGTTTTTTTTTTAAACGTGTTTGTGAAATATTTCGAAATCTGGTTTTTAAGTGTAAGTTAGTTATTTCTTCAATTGGCATACCATTTTTTTTATATTACAAAATTTTTATATAAAAAAAAAATTATTAAAAAACACTATTTTCAATTTTTTTTTTCTAAAAATTCGTTTTCATACAAGAAATCAAATGGATACAACAACAACAATTTTTTCAGCAATTTCACCTCCAGATACCTTTGATAAAAACATGTCTCGTCTCTTGTATCAGTAAAGTTACATCAAAAGTCAAAAAACATAAACTCATTCAAAACAACCAGGAACAAAATTGTTTTTGGTCAAAAAAAAAAAACAACTTATGCTCTTAGTGTTCTTTAGTCTGTTTAATTGTGTGCAGACATGTGTAGTATGAAAAAGCTCCTTTTAGAACCTACAAAATTTAAAAAAAAAATGTCATTGTTAAAATAACAATTTTTCATGTTAAACTTACCATAACCACAGTATCCAATGAAACATCAAAGAATTTATATCCAGTTAAACGCTTAGAATTTTGATGCAAGGACATACAAATTTGTAAGTCCTTCATAAGGAGGATATTTTCTTTAGAATTTGTAGATTGATTAATGATTTTTTCCCAATTTGATAAGTAATATGCTGAACTCATTCTGCCATTCTAATATCGTGGAAAATTTGTATACATTTAATTACGAAAACTCAAAATTTTGTTCAAACATACGGTTTGAATCAGTGTTGAACCTAATGTTCCAAATAAAGTTAACTCCGATATTTTAGCAATCATCCAAAAAAGATAGGCAATATTTTTTGTTGGTGAAATTCCAAGCTGACAAAGAAAGAATAAATGTCTAGTTATTTTAAATAACAAATCTGGTTAAAATAAAAATAGATACCGAAGCAACTTGCACTGACAAAACACAAAGCAGAGCCGCGCTAAAAAAAATCATCACAAATATTCGAAAATTATGAATTTTATCCAAATGTCCTGCAAATCTATCCAAATTGCAATTCCTTTCGTTCAAGTAAATTATTTTCTTTCGAAATTCAGAAGCCAACCGAGATTTTGGAACTCTTTTCAGCAATTCCCCACTGCATTGTTGAATGTCTTCCTGAAGGATCAAATATCTTGCATTCAAATGCAATATGAAGGTTGCCAATAGATATGCTTCTCCTATTAAGAAAAATGTCACAGTGGATCCTGTATAGTAAAGATACATCAATGTCAGACCATACAATGTAGGCTTTTCCACTTCATAATGAAGGCTAATTGGGTATGGCAAAATTCTTCGGTTTTTGGAAAAATTCATAATTGGTAGGATTTGGAACGATACCATGGTCAGAATGTAAGTGTACGAATATACTGTGGTGGGAATAAGTCCACGTCGAATTTGTTTCCATGTTTTGGGATTAGTTTTTCTGAAAAGAAACCACTAAAATTTGCATTAAAAATATTATTTTAATTTATACTTACTCATCGATGTAAATAGACAGAAAAAATTCCTTTAAAAACTTTTTGAATGTATCTTTGGTGGATGCCATATTGAAAATTCTTAAAATGCACTCATTTAAAACAATACACATTACTAAAGCTTCCACCATTTTATTCATATCATTGAAATTTTCAATAATGAATAGAATTTCTCCCTCATTCACCATAAGAAATATTAAAAATCCCAACGGTACAGTTACGTATCCGAAAAATTGTACAAATTGAGTTGGATTATCTCGAAGAGGCCAAACTATCATATAGTTCAATATTTTAATTTGCCATGGTAAAGGAATTAGTCTGCCATCTGGAAATAGTGGCTTGTAATACATGATGTTGCAAACAGGTACAGTGTCGATGGGATAATGACAGTATTTTATGTTGACAACATAGTTAAATTAGAATTTTAAAAAAATCACCTTGTTTTCTATCTAAAACATTTGTATCTATCTAAAACAATTGTACATAAAAAAAAAGCCCAAATAATTCATAATATCAATTATGGCTATTTATCTTTAATTGACTGATTATATTAGATATTATAACTAAAATAAATGTTTCCCTTTTAAAGCAAATTTTTTGAATTCTTTTTTTAATTGAGTTAACTGTTAACAAAACAAAAACAAAAACAAAAACAAAAGGAAAATGTTTTAACAAAAAAGTTTGACACGAAAATTTAAAACAAGGACAATTATAGTCATTATTATAGATACATTGAACCGAAAAATGAACCGAGAAAGCTAAATTTTTTATGTAACATAATGGGTGCTTAGAGAACCTCTTAACTTTAAGTTTTCAAACAAGATTAAATCAATGAAAAAAAAATTTTCATGTCATACCTAGATTTTTTTCATATTCAACAATATTTATGCGCATTACGACGAAAACAATATACAGACTATTGTTTTTATTTTTCAAAAATTCAATGGTGGATGAACATCAATTACTTGTAAATAGCTTTATTATTTCAACTGTTTAGTCTCCCGGTAGAATCCGAGAGTCTAATGGAATAACGCATATGAAATTACCTATTATAACAATCAAAGGAAACAAATTAGGGAAATTGTTTCTCAACATTTCCATTTTTTGCGTATGTTGCACCATTATTATTGAGATATCGACCGAAAAAGTCGAAAAAATTGTTTAGATGAAACTTGTAGAATGCACTCAGACAATAATTTTTATTTTTAACTTTATTTTTGTTGACAAAAATTACGTCTTTACGTTTTTAAATGAATTTTTTTATACACTCGAAAAATATGCACGACTGGGGTCGCACGTACTTGCTCTTATGTTAAAAGTAACTTCAATATTAAAGCTTTTTAGTGAACAAAATTAGTTTTTTATAAATTAATTTAACACCGTTTTAAATGATCTTTTACACAAAACCAAGTATGCCATTTAATTTCTTGTACCTATATAAATGAATTTTTAGAAGAAAATTTCGAAAATCGTAAGAGCCGTTTTTTAAAAAAAATATTTTTACTTGCGATATAGGTACTATACAGGGTGTCCCAAAAGTAATGGATCAAACGAAATATGCTGATAGGTCAACTTAAGGGCTCTCAGAATTTGGTAACTTGTTCATCCCAAATCCTTACGGTTTTCGATTTAATGCAGTTTTTGTGAAATTTCGAAAAATGCCGACTTTGCATCATTATTTTGCTTCCTCCGCTCATAATTGATTTTTTTTTTTTTACAATTCTTCCACTAAAACGTTGCCTAATAATAGGAAATAATTAATTAATCAAAACATTTTTTATTTCATACGCCATTTTGCTGCAAATTAATTAACAGTTTCATGTTTTATAAAAACTCAATTTCTTACTTTTATTTCAGAGCAGCATCCCGAAAAAAAATTGTATGGTGTGATACTGGTTTATTATTTTAAAAACTTGCCGTGTTATTGCAGTTTTCAAAAATGTATAAAAATTTCCAAAGTTGAAATTAGAACGAAAGATATTACAATTTAAATGTAACAAAACAGGGTTTTTCAGAGAAAAATAACAAACAAAAGTCGAGACTTTTATTCAAAAAGAAATAAACAAACAACAGTCGAGAAAATGTGTTTATTTTTCTTTGTTATTTTTCTCTGAAAAACCCTGTTTTGTTACATTTAAATTGTAATATCTTTCGTTTTAATTTCAACTTTGGAAATTTTTATACATTTTTGAAAACTGCAATAACACGGCAAGTTTTTAAAATAATAAACCAGTATCACACCATACAATTTTTTTTCGGGATGCTGCTCTGAAATAAAAGTAAGAAATTGAGTTTTTATAAAACATGAAACTGTTAATTAATTTGCAGCAAAATGGCGTATGAAATAGAAAATGTTTTGAATAATTAATTATTTCCTATTATTAGGCAACGTTTTAGTGGAAGAATTGTAAAAAACAAAAATCAATTATGAGCGGAGGAAGCAAAATAATGATGCAAAGTCGGCATTTTTTGAAATTTCATAAAAACTGCATTAAATCGAAAACCGTAAGGATTTGGGATGAACAAGTTACCAAATTCTGAGAGCCCTTAAGTTGACCTATCAGCATATTTCGTTTGATCCATTACTTTTGGGACACCCTGTATATCAAGTTATGCATTCGTACAAAAAAAAAAGTTGAGATAACATTTTTCCATGACATTACGATGATAGAGAATGCCAAGAAAGTGGGTTCCGAGAGTCCGTCTGACTGTCTGGGGTTTTTGGAATTAATTGTTTTGGTCCAAAAATAACGGTACCTGTCATACAAAAATTTCGGAAAAGTTTAATTTCACGAAAACGGCTCCAACGATTCTGTTAAAAAAATTCAAATATTAGTTTTTAAACAAGGTCTATATTTTGAAGAAAAAAAAAAAAATTTTGAAAATCATTATTAACGGTACCTGCCATAGGACCGCTTTTTTCAAATCGAATTTTCTGCAAAACTGTTTGTTGTATTTCAACGAAATCTTTTATACAAAAGCATTTACATACTTTAAATATAAGCCAACAATAAAATTTTGAAAAAAATAATTTTTGGATTTTTAAAAAAATTTTGAAATTTTTTTTTTGAAAAATCAAATTTTCGAAAACAAGACATTGAATTTTTTTGAAATTTTGTGTTAAGATGTTGATGAGTGATTTCTACAAAATGGCAAACCAATTTAATTTTAAAACTTTTTTTTTTCAAAAAATTATATGTATATAAAAAATTAGATTTTTAAAAAACAACTCTAACGATCTTGAAAATTTTTTTTTCTAAAAATGCACCTTTATATATCAAATAAAACTGCGTACTTGTTTTGTGGGGCGATTTGATTTCAGATATTGTTTTATTTTTTTGAAAAATGAATTTTATTTCTTGTTTTTTTATATATGTACATACCTTAAAAACTTAAGCAACTTGAACTCTAAGAGCAAGTTCGTGCGACCCAGTCGTGCATTTTATTTATATTACATAGGTATAAAAATTTTCAAAAAAAAAATTGGAAAGCTATTTTTAAGAAAATATTATTGAACACATAAAAACGAAGTTTCAATCAATAATTCTAATTCATCAAGTCGTTCTCAAAAAATGATTTTTCAAAAAAATATTTTTAAATATTTTTCAGAAATCCAAAAGGTTTTTTTTTTGAAAATTTTATAAAATTTGTATAAAGGATTATTTTAGCGTTTCTGTATAAAACATTTGCTTGAAACCTGCTTTGTCGTTTACGAGAAATTAATAAATAAAAAAAAACGGTTCAATGGCAGGTATCGTTAATAACGGTGCAAAAAGTTTTTTTTATTTCAAAAGTTGGCTCTTATGTGTAATACTTAATACAAAAATTTTAAGCCGGTTTTGAAATAAATTAACTTTTCTATTTCCTTTATATCACCGGAACCGTTATTTTTCGTCCTAGGGAATCACTCAAAACTTTTTATTACCAAATTTTCAGACAGAATTGCCGGAAAAATTTTCTGAAATAGTTTTTGAAAAAAATTCAAATATTTTTCACTTTGATATTGAAACGTTGAGAATGAGAAAGGGTGAAATGACAAATGACATTTTCGATTTTTTTTTTCATTTTTGCTTTTTCATTTTTATAGATCCGAAATCTTAGTATTCCATATGTTAAATTTTGACATTTTTCAATGTTTAACAAAGGTAACCTGGTGTAATTGTTTAGTCAGCTATAAATTTTTTTTAATTATTTTGTATGCGTCCTAACTGCGGGTCACTGTGGCGTATGTTTAACTTTTTTATATTGAAATACACTAGCCCAAAAAATTAAGGGAACAAAAAAAAATCGTGATTTTTTTAGTGATTTTCGATAGGCTGTATCTCAGTAAAAAATGACCGCATTGTGATAAAATAAAAAGGATGTGTAAGCTCTATTCTTCTTGTTTTAGGATTAAATATTAAATTATTTTATTTCTAACGGTAAAATAGCAAAATTGTTGCAAATGTTCAAAAACCAAAATTTTCTAATTTTTTTATGTTTTTACTTCTCTCGTAAGAAAGTGGGAAAATTTTTTCTGATAAAATGATTATTATTTTAAGAAAGGCTTTTTATTTGGCTTTAGAATTCCTTTTGTTTCAAACTTCTAAGATTTTTTTTACACTGCAATATCAGTCATCAAACCAAAAATCATACTTTTGACTTTGACTGTCAATATCTCACCAACGGATCACTAAACAGAAAATTTAAGGACACATTTAAAAACTTTATTCAATTCTCTACAAAGAAAATAAGTTTGTTTTGTAAAAAAAATGTTTTCTTATTTTTGAGATTAATTTAGGAAAGCTATCAAAATAGGCATTTTTACGGTTTTTTAGAAAATGTACCGCTATTTAATTTCTATGGGTGAAAAGATTAAACTGAGGCTTAATTATTGAAGCTTAATATACCTGGAATTAATATGCAAAGTTTCAGGCTTATTCATCAAGCAGTTTTTCTGTTGTGAAGGTTTGAACATTTGAGATGAAGTAAAACACCATATTTCTGCAGTTCTAAATGACTTACTTCTTGTTACTTTTTTATGAGCAAAATCAATTTTTTTTGAGTTTATTTGAACATTTTATTGAAATTTTCCCACTTTCTTACGAGAGAAGTAAAAACATAAAAAAATTAGAAAATTTTGGTTTTTGAACATTTGCAACAATTTTGCTATTTTACCGTTAGAAATAAAATAATTTAATATTTAATCCTAAAACAAGAAGAATAGAGCTTACACATCCTTTTTATTTTATCACAATGCGGTCATTTTTTACTGAGATACAGCCTATCGAAAATCACTAAAAAAATCACGATTTTTTTTTGTTCCCTTAATTTTTTGGGCTAGTGTATATTATTGGTTTATACAAATTGGTAAAGTAATTTTTGTATTTATTAATTACACTTTTTAAGAATTTTTCATTAAAAATCACCAACAAATAGTTTTGATGACCTTTTTTATACGTTACCCTATTTTGATAACACCTCTTAATCTATTTAAAATAAAAAAAAAACATCATTACTGTTTATGAGACATTCGCTATTACTTGAGACCCACCCAATCCAACCAATCAAATTTATATGTAAATTCCCTGCTAATCTTGCCACTTAAGTGATAAACTATTTCAATTTAATTTTAATGACATGTTCTGAGGATATTACTGTAAATGATATGTTTTACCTATCATTTTGTTGCGGCAAGCCTCTAATTGCAATATAGTTACGAGTAGCTTGTAATTTATGCGATTAGTGATTATACAGGCTTCTCTATTATAATGCACGTCTTGACGATGCAATGTATCCTTGAATTAATTCCATCGAGTAGGTCATCTCTTAAATGTGTTGCCAGGGGTTACCTTATACCTCCAAGTCTTAATTTTACTAGAGTCTAGTGGTGAAGGTAAAAACAATTACTTTGTTCTCAAGGTTCCTATAAATTTGCCAGGCAAAACAAGACCCATATACAACAGCTATAGGAGTGCTATAGGAGAGTTATATTTCTTCGCTGTTGCATTAATATGATAAATGGAGCTAGTTTTCCCCCATTGGGGTGTCGGTTGTATGCCCTACGTGGTAATAACTCAAAGGTCCTAGGAGCTCTCCAGCTCATACGGTATTTAAACATTTTTCTTTGTCTGATTTATCTCGTCAGAACACTAAAGCCACCGATAACGTAATTAAGTTAAAACGGAGGGAAATAAATGGCTTTTACAACGTTGACTTGTTTTTTTTTTTTAATGTTCGTTGAAGCTTTAGCTTTAGGAGATTTGTTTTTGTATTTTTTCGGTGTTATTTTTTGTGATTGTTAGCCAAAAAAAAAAAAGTTTAACAGAGGATAACAATTTACACTCACAAATATCCCAAAGGAAATCTAATGGACGAACATAAATCAAATCCGTTTGACAATGGCACATTCGATTGCAAGAATTATTTATTTTTGGGTTGTTGTTTTTTTTTGCAGCATTATTTTCGATGTTAGCTATTTTCTACTTTTTTTTCTGTAATATGTTATTTCTTTTTCTATTTCGTTTATCCTGTTTTTTGGTTCAAATTGAAGGTGGAAATAAGGAAAAGACAACTTAAAGATTCATATGTCATGTCTGTTTGGTCTCTGGGTTCTGCTAGGTTATAATAAGGGTTAAAAAAAACTTTATGTGGTGTTGGGTAAAAGTGAAAAGTGCTACACAATAGATTTTTAATATAGCTATCCTCTGTGTGATAGGGTGGGCTTTTTGTCCTATTGCAAAATGAATAACTGAAAGTGTGACATATTTTGACATTTAATTTATAGCTACACAATTCGGGTGGATATATTGTATTTTTTTTTTTTTTTTTTTTTTTTTTGGGGTGTAATTTGTCAAAAAGGAAGTAATTATTTTCTCTTTTGGATAAAATCCATAATTGAAATGAAAAAAAAAAAAACAATAGTTTAAATTCTTTTATACACATGCATTTTAAAAAAAAAAATTAAAATCGTTAGAGTCGTTTTTTAAAAAACTAATTTTTTATAAATAATTTCTTGAAAAAAAAGTTTTAAAATAAAGTTGGTAAGCCATTTTTTGAAAATTACACTGTGTTACAAAAAGAAGGTTTCAAAATATACTCGGGCGGAGACCTATCACATTTTGTAGAGCTGGTCTAACAGATTACGAAACGGTATTGAAAAAGTCCCTAAAACTCTAAAAATCTGGAGTTAGGGGCAAAAACGGTTTTTTGGGCCTTCACCCATTGAAAAAATTCTAGCTTCGTCAATTGTTTACCCATTTTTTATACTTTCTGAAAGAAGATAATAATACCTTTTCAACAATGTATAAAACATGTAGGTAAAACCACCTATAACACTGGTTAACAAGGGTTCTGTTGCCGAAACAAAAATATACTTTTCTGAAATTTTTTTGTGTGCTGAACTCGAATCCGAAGTCAGAAAAAATTGATCAGCTCCCGTTTTTGAAATATTACCGTTAGAAAATGCAAAAAAACGTTTTTTTTTTGACTATTTCGGACCTTATTCTTTAATATAAGGAAAATTGTTAGAAGATATTTAATAACGGTTTTTTCCTTCTTTCAAGAACTTTTTAAATCTTGCCGATATCTTTGTTATTGCTTGAGATATCTTAAAATGAAGTAAGTGGCTTTGGCTTCATATATCATAAAGGAGATAATGAAATTATAATTTCTATGGTATATATAATATGCCAACCAACTCAAGATATCTTTGGCAGTAAAAAAGATATCGGAAAGATTTAAACAGGTCTTGAAAGAAGGAAAATAGTTCTTATAGAAACCATTACTAAATATATTCTAACAATTTTCCTTATATTAGAGAATAAGGTCCGAAGTAGGATTTTCTAAACGGGAGCTGATTAATTTTTTCTGACTGTGGATTCGAGTTCAGCACACCGAAAACCTTCAGAAAAGTATATTTTTGTTCCGGCAACAAAAAAAAAGTTTAATTTTGTTAACCAGTGTAATCTATTACCTGTCAAAGTTCCTAAATTCCATTTTTTTCATCATTTGCCCAACCTCGACATAAATTTCAAGTATAGTTTTCAAAATAACATGCTGTTTTAAAAATATATTCGCAGCCCATTGATTCTAGCTTTAATTGTTTTTAGGCAATAAAATCGCAATATCTTAATGAAAATTTAATAACAAATAATAATGTACATCCAAAAGATAATTCCATGACAAGAAAAGGCAAATACAAAGGAAAAGAATTCAAATGTTATCTAGGAAAAAATGGTTCTCTTGAAATCTTTAAAAATCAAAGAATATGATTTAAAAAGTCCGTTTTTTTATTTTGAACTGCTTGCGCAAGTATTATTTTATTGTTTTTCATTAAAATAAAACAATTTTATTGCCTAAAAACCCTTACAGCTAGAATTCATGGGCGGCGAGCACCCCAGACATAGCAAGAACATTTCTCAGGTAAGTTTTCAGGTGTTATCAATGATAAAATTGATCAATTCAGGGTTAGTCCAATACTGTATCACTTTATTGTATCCTTATTTTAGTCTGAATGTTTAAAAAATAATTGGCGAATGGTTAATGTTTCATAAATTAATTTATCAACAAGTCCAGCCACGTAAAAACAGAAAATAGAGTTTTTTTTTAGAAAAAAGTAGTTTTGGTTTTTTGTTAATTTCTCAAAAACGACAAGATATTTTTGAATACGGTTTTCTGTTTTTGTTTCAAAACAAATAAGAGCATCGAATTTCAAAAACTTAATTAGTCCTTAATTACATAAAATTTTGAAAAAAATTAGTTTGAAATTTTTTTTTCCAAATTTTTTTTCAAAATTTTGATTTTAAAAATTAATTTTTCAAAAACTGTGCCATAAAATGGCTTTGTTTAAAATTTTTGTAAAAGACTAGGGTTTTGTCTTTACAAAAGGTATACCACGTTATTGTAAGTAAAACCGTTCATTTTAATAATTTTCCAAAATAAGTCAATTTTTTTTTAAATTGCCCCTCCCGGCTAAACGAGGGGAAATAGACCCCCCCCCCTCCCATACGATTTTTTTCTTGTCTCGACCTAACCTTCACGTCCTAGCATTTTGGCACATTACTCCTGAATCACCCTGTATAGTATAAAAAATATAAATAAAATTCTCAACAGAATATTCCTTTGATATTTCTTTACTAGGTTTACTAAAAAAAGCATTTATCTTGAGTTTTATTAGTCTAATCTTCTAGATTGAGGCCATTGGAGTCATGAAAAATGACAATGCTTAATTTTTATAAAAACAAAAAAAACCATAACCCCATAAGTTTAAAATAAAATATTACGTATACGTAACAGTGACTCATCTCGATAACACCTTACACCACGGTTTTTAATTTTCATTTTGAGCTTTTGAATATGCTCCAGACAAAAGCATGGCTTTTTGTTTATTTGTTTTGACGTTTTTCAAAGAAATTCAAATTTTTCTAGGTTTTTCATCATGTATCACGAAAATCTAAAAAATTTGAATAAAATAGACAAATAACATTGATTAGTTAAAATCTTTTACTTGCATGCACGTGACAACACTTACCATACCACACAATTTTTATGTATAAGCATAAGTGAAAATGTCTTCCAATAAAAACATTTTACCACAAAAATCCTTAAAGATCAAATAATTAAGCTTATAAGCCTCTTAATATGACCTCGGTCAATATCTATCTACCCACTTCCCTTCATAAAAAAAAGAAAAAAAGATATAAAAAATATTCCTTTCTTTCATCAAACTTGCCATATAAGAACCAACCAATTTCATATAACATTTCGTGACCACTATAAGAAAGAAAGTCCCAAATCTAAACAAACTATTTGGAATGAGACTCACAATATTGTGTTTAGATAAAGCTACCCCCCAAAACTGCCAATTCAAAGACCATTATTACACACAAATTCAAACAAATCTTCTTCCTTTTTCATTCTCAATGAAAAGAAAAAAAAAGTACTATTCATTGATTTCAACAACAATAACCCCTACTTTCTATTCTGTTTCTATGAAAATGAAACATAGAATCTCCTTATACAAAGATTAAGCTATATTCGAGTTCATTTAACGCTCCAGTAATTTATAGCAATGCTAATAACATAACAATTGACTTTACCAAGTGAAAATAAATTGATATATAGTCAAATAAAAAAAACTCAAACCAAAAAAAAAATAAAACAAATAATAATGAAAATGAAAAGCAATTGAAGCTAATTTGGTATTCTGTTCAAATTCATGTCAATTTTGGAATGCGTCAGTGATTAAAGTGTAATGTTCTTCTTCTTCATACTGCCACAGGGCAAGAGAGAAAACATGTCGATATGGTAACGTAGTCGTATTTTTTCATTGCCACAATAAAGGTGATGTAATAAAAAAACCAAGCTTCCAAAGGAGACACCAGCAACACAACCCACATCTTCATCCTGTCTTATTCTTGTTGTTCTTATTCTTCATCATCTTCTAGCATGGGAACGATTATTCTGTACATTAAATTTTATAGAATTGCTTACCAGCCAGTTGCCAGATCTCAAACCCACCCAAAAGACGATACAGAAAAAAAAACAGAAACAATTTCAAGCTTCTTCTTTTTTTGGTGGAATGGGTATTGTTATTTCTCACATACGGTTATTCGGTTACCAAAAATTTTCCACATGCGTACATTTTTTACATGTTGTATGTAGCTTTAAGGCAGGTATACAAAAGAGATGGAGGAAAAGTAAGGAATTGTGAGACAACGAAGGCCTATAAAATTGTAGATACTTAGACGGTAATTTAATCAATTGATTTTATGAACAAGGATAACGTCTCAAGTCCAGGAACCATGATTCCGGATGTGTGTGTGCTTGTATAAGTAAAGTTGAGAAGAAAAGTCCTCTTCTGGGGCACTTACAAAGTCTCATTTTGGTCTTTATTATCCCACGAGGGTAATATTTTCAGGACTATAATTCCATTATTAGATACTCTTTCAATTGGAAGAAAGGTGTTTAGGTGGTCAAAGTGACTACCTTTCTTACTTTACCTGGCTGATGGAATACCTTTTGTTCGGTTAAAGTATTTTTATTGATTTCAAATGGGCAACATCTCTTTACTACATGGTTGATTCAACATTAAGCCATCTCTTCGGATATGCCTAATTGCTATTAATTTGGTTTTGAGGGAAATCATTTGTGAAATTTTCTTCGTCACTATAGCTTGTTATACCATACGAAGGAGGTATATCGAAAGTGGAATTTATTGTAACCCATTTACTTTGCAGGCATACATCACTCCACATCCACACATCCCACATCTGCCAAAAGGTATTATGGTGGTTCATATGGAAGAAGGAAAATATAATAATAATAAAAAAAAACAAACATTAAAAGTTTACAGGTACCTATTGGCGGTAGGGTTGCCAAGATATCTTTATTTTTGAAATTTGAACGCAGGATTGTAAAAATCATTTTTATAGGTAGGTACCTATGCACTTACTTTATATTACAAATTGAAAACAAAAATAGCTAATTGTTGCAAATACAAATAAAATGCACGTACTTGCTCTTATAGTGAAAATTGCTAAGAATGTTAAACTAATTATAGAAAAAAAGAATAACTTTAATTTATTTTATCATTAAAAATTAAAAAGTTGATATAAAAAAGTACTTAGACACCTTTAAAAACAAAATTTCCTCATTTTTCTCTTAAATGACTTTTTTAAAAACATCCTTTAAACAGATTGCGTTTAAAAAAATCGTTTTCAAAGGGATTTTTTTTTTAACTTTAAATATTTGAAATACCTTTTTGTGAAAATAAAAGGTTTGAAAAAAAAAATATTATTGTTTGTAGGTATGTATATATAAAAAGAAAATTGGTATGGTTCTTTATCTTTTCATCTAAACAAAGTTTCTCTTCGAAAAAATTGATTTAAAAAAAAAATAATTTTTTTCAGTTTAAAATTAAAGTCGGTTTACGGGCGATAACAGATATCTTTGTGCTTTATATAAAAAAAAAATTATGAAAAAATTATTTGTTAAAGAAAATAAAAGTAAAAAAAATGCAACCAGTGATTCTTCATCGATTTATAAAACGTTATCGCCCTAAGACATTTAATTTTTCTGTGAAGTATAAAATTGATACTTTTACTTAATCGCCATTCCAAGTATGACTGGAATAAAAACTTTTATAAACAAAAAAAAGTAAACATTAAATAAATTGCGTGTTTGGGTCTTAAGGTAAAAGTAGATTAATATGTATTAATATCTTTAGTTACCTATTATAATTTGAGTTTTCTTGAGTTTTTATAGAATAGAGAAGAAAAAAACACGTATTTTTCATTACTTCAACACAGTTTCATAAAAAGTCATTTAAAAAATTTTTATTGAAAATCTTCAGAAACGTTTTTTAAATTTTTTTCAGACAAAAAAAAAAAAAACATTTCTAAAAAAGTTATGGTAGGTATGTGATTTTAAAGAAAATATTATTCAACACTTAAAAACAAAATCCCAAAAAAAATCATCAAACAGTTTTCAAAAAATTGATTTCTCAAAAAAAAATTAAAATTAATAATTCTTAAATTTTTTTACTGTATAAATATTGAATTTATTGCTAACGAGTAATTCAGAACTGAGGAAAAAAAATCCAAGGAAATCAATAATGGATCTAATTTGACGAAATGCACACACAAAATTTAATAAAAGTCAGATTTTTCATTTTGGGTATAGATATGGCAGGCACCGTTAATTTTGGTTGTAAATATTAAATTTTATTTTTGAATTTAGAGAGTCTCAGAGAACTCATAACTTCCAGTTTTAAATGAAATTACTTCAGTAGTTTAGGCTCTGGTTCAAGACAGATACCTACAGATAGGCAGAATTGTTGGGCTTATTTTTCTCGCATTCTCTTATTTGATTTTTTTTTTTTAAATCCCAAACTTTCCCTTTAGTACCTATGTTTATTGCAATTAAAACTTGCTTTTGACCTTAGCATATCTAAAATGCAGAAAAAGTTAATTTCACCATACTGGCAACCTATCAATGTTGGCCTAGCTCAGGAAATTATAGGATGAGCATTCCATGTGATGTTAAATACTGGACTACAATGGCTCACAAGTGTCAACTTAGTTTATTATTTATTTTTAGAAAGGAAGTTTTTCTTAACTAAGAATTTATTTTTAAAAAATGTTACGCATACGCCATAGTGACCCATATTCGTTTAAACTTTTAATAAGCGTTATAGCAAGTATTTTTATATACTAACGCTTTGTTGCAATGACAAAATGTTGGACCAAAATTTTAATATTTATTTAAACTCCAGGAATGATATGAGCTTGCGTCTGAAAAATGAATTCATCGTATTTTTGTGTGTGGGTTTTAGCAGCGAAGAAACAAATGATTTTTACTTGCTCTGTTTAAGCGTAAGACTTATATTAGTACATCTCTGTTTTCATCTAGTACTTTTTACAATGTTTAATTTCCAAAAGATGTCGCTTTAAATATTTTATAATATATATATACTGTCATTTGTAGTCGGAACTGACTGTAGGTACTCATTTTGTAATTTTATAACTTCCTTCTTGAATAAACTCTAATAGAGGTAAGACGTGCCTTTTAACTCAGCAAAAAGAATCTTTTACTTGGCAAACGAACTTCTCTTTTCTTCCAATTTTTGAGCGAATCAACTTACTGAACCAGAGTGAATTACTTCACATTCCAACATTGGACCATCGAGCCGAATTTCATAATTTAAATTAAAGGCAAATCCCTATATTTGCTGCATAAATTGGACATCTAACTCATCCAACAAGATCCCTATATCTTGCTCCACAACGATCATCCAGATTAACGAGTTAAGATTGCGTCAATTTATCAATCAACCCATCTTTCGCTAAAAATATCATCAGAAGTTATCGTTTTGCCAACTACTCTACATTGTGAAAAACCCTAAATTTCATACTCAGAGGTGATCGTTTTCTTCGCAAATTCAAGTTCCCTATAACTTGTCACATTTTCAACGATCGACGATCATCACCCAGAAGTTATTGTGCATTACAACGTCATCACAACGTCAGTACAAATAGCGCTCCCAAGCTAAGAAAGTTGCCTATAACTTTGCATATGTGTGATTTCTTACGAAAATCGAAATATCACACATACTACACTACACATACAAACCACATCACAATCCACATACAAGCTTCGCCGAGCAAGATCCCTAATTCTTGCCCCACCGCAGTTACTGATCTCCAGCATCCATCATTCACCAAACTCACCACACCACATACAAAATAAGAAAACGATTCGCATCGATCATAAAAAACGATCGTTGAAAAACCAAAATCGTCATCATCAATCATCACCACCGCACAGTTTCCAACAAGGGATACATAAAAAAGCTGCTATCCCCATCAAGCTGCCTAAGCCCCACAACCGGTTTCGCATCACAAATTCACCACGATCATCATTATTATCACGAAACCACAATCAGTTCCAATTGTGTAACAGGTGCGTGCATTTATTCTAAGATCGGTGCAATTATTCTTAATTTTTTAATATAATTATATGCCTATTAACTATATTATATATTTAAGTTTTTTAATCCTATACAAAGAAAAAGGTGTTAAGAATTCATTTTTCTTAAATTTAAATTTAAAAAATCTAAAAAGAAAAATCAATTTCATACATAAAAAATATAAATATATGTCGGTTCACACATACATATATCTACGTAATACAGTACCGTATACCGTGCGATACTCTATAACGGGTTAAAAAATCATTTGTGCATACTTTCGAAAATCAGTGAAATACAAATTGATTAATTAATAGGAAAATAAAAAATTATATGTATTCATATAAATCGCTAACGAAGTGAGTGCGAAGATAATTCCCAATCTAAATGTGCAAGGTTTTGTAAAAGGTTTTTTTAATATTTAACCTGAATAGTGATTTTTTAACTTTTTTAATTCTTGGGGTGAGTTTTTATTCAATCTTTTATTTCGTTTTAATTTATATTCGTAAAATGAGCGCCCTCAACAACTTTATAATTGCTGCTGATCAGCTGGTTGCATTTTGCACCAATTTCGAAACGATTTCTTTAGTAGATCAAACTCCTTCTAAATTAGAAGCATCAAAAATAGAATTAAAGGACCTTTGGGTTGAAATTAAAAGTCGCTATACAATTTGTTTACTTCCCACTCCCGAGGGAGAAGAAGATTTATCAGATTCAGATATCGAATCTGTTAAGGCAAAGTATCTCTTATCTGGAAATACATATATACAATGTTTAAGTGAAATGATCGAGTCAATTAAAAAACTAAATATAATAAAAGCCGATTTACAAACTTCCGCCCCTAGTCAAGCTTCGGTATCTGGAACTGCAGCTCCTTCGATAATTCAAACTGTGCCTCCAACTGAATTTCAATCTGTACCTCCACAATCTGCAGAGATTCACCAGGATCAACATCTTGGTTCTACAAATGGTGTCAAAGTACCTGCTTGCGACACCGACATATTTTACGGTGATTACTTAACTTGGCCATCATTTAGAGATATTTTTACAGCTGTCTATATAAATCACCCTAAATTATGCTCAGTTCAAAAGTTATTTCATCTTCATTCGAAGACAAAAGGAGAGGCAAATAATATAGTTTCAAGATTCCCCTTAACCGCAGATAGCTTTAACCTAGCATGGGCAGCTTTAACTGATCAATTTGAAAACCAAAGAATCATTGTGAATAATCAATTAAAAAATCTTTTTAATTTATCAAATGTGTCAATAGAATCCGGAAAGGGTGTTCGAAATTTACAACGCGAAATAAACGACAGTCTCTCAATTCTTAAGGCGCACAAAGTTAATACAGATCATTGGGATCCTATTATTGTGTATTTATGTTCCAATAAGCTTCCGGAAAAAACACTTTCTATATGGGAACAAACATTAGAAAATCCTAGAGATATTCCATCCTGGTCCGCAATGGACAATTTTCTCACAAATCGTTATCGAGTGTTAGAAACAGTTTCCGATATAAAGTGTCAATCAAAATTAAAGGAATCTACAAATAAATTTAAATTTTTTAAATCAAACAATGATAAAACTCAACAACATCGATCGTTTCATACCAATGCAAAAGGCTATAGTTGCAAACTTTGCAATAATAATCATCCCATTCGACTCTGTCCAACTTTCATTCAATTGCCCATTCCAGATAGAATTTCGAAAGTAAATTCTCTTAAATATTGTAACAATTGTTTATCGTCTTCTCATTTGAAGCAAAATTGCCAAAGCATTCATACCTGCATATACTGCAAGCAAAAGCATCATACGATGCTCCATATCCCTACTGCATCGGATTCTCAACTTCAATCCATTTCGCCTAATCCTTCTTCATTAAGTAATGCACCCAACCAATCTCAATTTCAAAACAATTTTATACAGTCCACTGAAAACCCAATCGCAAATCAAAACTCATTTAATATTCAATCTTACTTTTCAACAAATAATAAAACAGTTTTGTTAGCAACGGCTTTAGTCCATATACATCATTTAGGAAGTGTATTTACCTTACGAGCCTTCATAGATACGGGATCAGAAGTCACTTTTATTTCTGAAGCAGCTCAAAAAAGATTGAGTTTACCGGTGCGATCGATACAAGCAAAAATATCTGGCATAGGTTCTGCTACCACCGCAACTGCTTCAAAAATGTGTTCGTTCCTATTAGGATCAAAACTAAATCCTGATTTTAGTCTTTTAACAAATGCGTTAGTGTTAAAAAGTCTGACAGGTAATCTACCAACTGCCACTATAATTCAAAAGGAATCTTTGGCTCCATTTGATTTCGTATTAGCTGATCCTTATTATTATGAAAGCTCGAAAATAGATCTTTTAATTGGAATGGATATATATCCCTCAATTGTAAGAAATGGATTGCATACAAATGTATTGGGTTCACTTATGGCCCAAAATACAATATTTGGATGGATTTTATCTGGCCCTATTCAAGAAGAGATACGTTCATGTTCAACTTTTCTTTCATTTTTTAATGCAATTTCGTTGGATAGACAAATTCAGGATTTCTTTGAAATTGAAAATATTCCTGATTATAAGCCTCTCTCCGAAGAAGATATATTTTGTGAAAAATTGTATTCCACGACAACCTCGAGAGGTGCTGATGGTCGTTACACAGTCCGACTTCCTTTCAAAGATCCCACTCCAGCATTAGGTCATTCTCGTGACATAGCCTTCAAACAATTCCAGCGCATGGAAAAATCTTTTGAAAAAAAACCTGACCTGTATGTTAAGTACAATCAAGTGCTGGAAGAATATTCTTCATTGGGACATATGGAAGAGGTTTTATCCGATGAAATCATATATGAAAACAGAGTGTGCTCATTCTTTCTGCCTCATCATGCGGTTATAAAACCAGATAGCATTTCAACCAAAATTCGAGTTGTTTTCAATGCGTCTAATAAATCCAGCACTGGTGTCAGTTTAAACGACTTATTGCACACTGGCCCTGTGTTACAATCTGACTTAACTACCTTAATTTTGAATTGGCGTTTGTATCGATATGTGTTCAATGCAGATATCGAAAAAATGTATCGTCAAATTAGAGTTGACTCGGAACACACTCCGTATCAACGAATTTGGTACCGAAATCCCGCGAATGAAGACAATCAAGTAAAAACTTATGAGTTGAAAACAGTAACGTTTGGTGTTAATTGTGCACCATTTTTAGCTATTCGGACACTACACAAACTATCTGAAGATGTGCAATATACCTTGCCTCTTGCTTCTACAATTTTGAAAGAAGATTTTTATGTCGATGACGTCTTGTCCGGTGCACATGGCATTGATTCTGCATTAAGAGCACAACAGGAGTTGATCGAAGCTTTAGAGTCTGCAGGCTTTCCGTTAAGAAAGTGGACATCCAATTGTCAAGATCTTCTTAACAATATTCCAAAGGCTCATCTTTTAAATGAAAATATTTTAAATCTTGAAGATAAAAGTGTTTCGAAAACACTTGGCATACGATGGAATGCAAAACTTGATGCATTTCAATTTTTCTTCAAAACATTAGCATCTGATATTGGTCTTACCAAAAGATCAGTGATTTCTATAATTGCACGATTATTTGACCCTGCCGGCTGGCTAGCCCCAGTCATTATCACTGCAAAGATCATAATGCAGCAAGTCTGGCGTGACGGCACGTCATGGGACCAAGAAATTGCGCCGCTAACGTGTCGCCGCTGGAAATTATTTTTAACTTCCTTGCCATTTATAGAAAGAATCCAAGTCCCTCGATGGCTACAATATGACCCAACAAAACCAATTCAAATTCACGGCTTTTGCGACGCTTCAGAGCATGCATACGCAGCAGCCTTTTACTTACGCGTTCAAACCAGTGAAAATAGTTGGTCTTCGAATTTAATATGCTGCAAAAGTAAAGTAGCCCCAGTTAATCAACTGCCTTTGCCTAGGCTAGAACTATGCGGTGCTTTTCTCTTAGCAAAACTTTTTACAAAGGTTATATCCAAATTAAAATGTCCTAGTAATGATCTATATTGTTGGACCGATAGTTCAATAGTATTGGCTTGGTTAGATAAACCAGCCTGTACATGGAAAACCTTCGTGGCTAACCGCATTTCTCAAATTCAAACAGATCTTCCCCATATAAAGTGGAGACATGTTCGGTCAGCTGATAATCCTGCTGACTTGGCAACCAGAGGTATTTCACCGATAGAGCTCCAAAATAATAATTTATGGTGGAATGGTCCTTCTTGGCTCTGCCAGCCCCAGTCTCTTTGGCCTCAGTCTCTTTTAAAAACTGCAGGCGAAGATGATCTGGAGCGGCGAGCAATTAAAGTTTACACCAGTTCGATTGTATCAAATGTTGAAACAGTAATTAGTAGATTTTCTTCGTGGTCAAGACTATTACGAGTGATGAGTTATGTCTTTCGATTTTTCCATCTAACACACAAAAAGCATAAAAAGTTCTTTCGATATACAACAACAACCGTTTCTAAAAATGAAATGGATCATGTGAAAGGACTCGTCATTTGCTTGACCCAACATCTTTATTATCAACCTGATTACGTTAAACTCTTAAGAAAAGCACCAGTTTCCAGCAAAAGTCGACTGCTGAACCTGAATCCATTTATGGACAGAAACCATATAATTCGTTCTGATAGCAGACTCTCCTGTTCAACTCTTTCTTATAATGAAAAATATCCCATCTTACTCCCTTATCAAGCCGTAATTTCCAGCCTTTACGTTAATTATTTGCATCGTATTACACTGCACGGTGGAAACCAACTTGTACTTCGAATGGTTCGATGTGAATTTTATATACCATACGTTAAAAAGTTAATTAAAAAGTGCATCCATTTGTGTAAACCTTGTCAGATACAAAGAATGAAATTGCAAACCCAAATAATGGGTGCCCTTCCAGTTGAACGAACCATAATCTCTTCTCCTTTCACTTACACAGGCGTTGATTTTGCCGGCCCATATTTGATAAAGAGCTTTTCTGGTAGAAATTGTCGCATTACTAAAGGGTATGTATGCCTTTTCGTTTGTTTTGGGACAAAAGCAATTCATTTAGAAGCCGCAAGTGATTTGAGTACTGATACCTTTTTAGGAGCATTCAATCGATTTATTTCTCGTCGTGGCTTGCCAAAAACGCTGTTCTCTGATAATGGCACCAATTTTGTAGGTGCTAATAAAGCCATTTCAAGTGATTTTAAAGCATTTCTCGAATCTGCCACAGATGAATTGTGTGAAAGATACAAGGATCGCAACCTCGAGTGGAAATTCATTCCACCTGGTGCTCCACACATGGGAGGGATTTGGGAAGCAGGAGTAAAGAGTTTTAAACTTCACTTTAGAAAAATAGCTGGAACCAACAAATTTACTTTCGAAGAATTTTCAACGCTTCTAGCTAAAGTTGAAGCTTGTCTGAACTCAAGACCCATTTCTCCTATTACCGAAAACCCAGCTGATATTCTGCCCTTAACTCCAGGACACTTTCTCCGTGGTGGACCTTTATTATCACC
Source organism: Episyrphus balteatus (assembly GCF_945859705.1). Lineage (NCBI taxonomy): Eukaryota > Metazoa > Arthropoda > Insecta > Diptera > Syrphidae > Episyrphus > Episyrphus balteatus. The sequence goes on from NC_079137.1 coordinate 50,972,747, forward strand.
GTTAGAACCTGCTATGGATGAAAGTTCCCTAAGTTGTATTAAGAGATGGGAACGTGTTAAGATTCTTCATCATCAATTTTGCCGTAGGTGGAAGGATGAGTATCTTAAGGAGTTAAATAAAAGATACAAATGGAAATGTCCAAAACGGAACATTATGTTAGACGATTTAGTCGTTATAAGAGATGAAAATCTCCCCCCAAACGAATGGCGTCTTGGCCGCATTATTAAGGTCTATCTTGGACCCGATGACAAAGTTCGTGTTGTAGATGTGAAGACTCAAAATGGAGTCATAACTAGACCTATTACAAAACTTTGCATTTTGCATGAACCTGATTCTGAGCCTCAATCTGAGCCAGAATTCAAATCTCCACCTGAACCTTCAAATTGAATTTTACCACCGGTTTTTTTGAAAATATGCATGAATTACAAAAAAAAAAAAAAAAAAAAAAAAAAAAAAAAAAAAACAAAGCAAAGCAAAATGAATTCAAATACCAACTAGCTTAATCCTAAATTTAAGATAAGATTGATTTAATATCAAATTTTTAATTGCACCTATCTTGAAATAAAAGCTCGCATTTGATTTTTATTTTAAAATTTATCTTAACTATAGTATATTACACATATTATATGAAAACAAAAATTAATATATCTTGGAAGTATTATTATATTATTTTAAAGAGATTTATTGAATAGATGAATTTGTTGAATTGTTTTTACAGCCAACGCTGCAAGGCGGCCGGCAATGTTTAAGCGTAAGACTTATATTAGTACATCTCTGTTTTCATCTAGTACTTTTTACAATGTTTAATTTCCAAAAGATGTCGCTTTAAATATTTTATAATATATATATACTGTCATTTGTAGTCGGAACTGACTGTAGGTACTCATTTTGTAATTTTATAACTTCCTTCTTGAATAAACTCTAATAGAGGTAAGACGTGCCTTTTAACTCAGCAAAAAGAATCTTTTACTTGGCAAACGAACTTCTCTTTTCTTCCAATTTTTGAGCGAATCAACTTACTGAACCAGAGTGAATTACTTCACATTCCAACATGCTCTATAGGTTTGAGGTTTTAATCAAAACCAACATTACGATATATGGAGAAGATCAAAAAAGTGGTTTTCGTCATGCCGTCCGTCGGTCTGTGCGTGTGTGCGTGTGTGTGTCTGTGCGTCTGTGCGTCCATCTGTACATCGAGCTAGGGCCTAAACGGATAGATGGATTTGCTTGAAACTTGGTATAGATGATTTTTGTGTAATTCCCTAGACCCTTTTTTTTATTTTTTAAATATCTCCATTTTAACGCATATCTCCCATATAACGTTTTCGAGGTATTTCAAATTTCTCGAAAACGGCTCTAACGATTACGATTAAATTTGGTATACGTAATAGACTTATTGATTCTATTATTTTTTCTCAAAAAATGCGGAGAACGGAAATATGGCGTTGCCGTTTTTCAAAAATCTACATATTTTTTAAGTTCATATATTTCATCAAAGCATAAGTCAATTTTATTTAAAATTTACAGACATAATTTTGAAGTGTCAAATATAAAAAAAAAAATTTAAAAAGTTTTTGAAAATTTTTTTACCTAATTAAATTTTTTTAACTTGCAATTTTTTTTTTCATTTTTTTTTTCTTGACACTTAACAAAATCTTAAATTTCCAATAGTTATTTTAGATAACGATACTTTGAACTACAAGAGCAAGTACGGGCGACCCCAGTCGTGCATTTTATTTTTTTTGTGAAATCTATATTCATTTTATTATTTTATACAAATATCAGCTAAAGGTCTTCAGTAAGGGCCCAACAACGACATCCGGAACCTAGGTACCTTTGCGCTTTGGATATACTGGCTGAGAACATAATTTCAATGGACAACGAAGAAGTTAACTTTTACGCCGACACCCAGTCGGCTTACTACCGTGGCTAACGCCAACCAAGCCAACCCAACTCAACCAACCCCACAACTGGACATCCGGGTCTGAACACCCCGAGGACAACCTAGTCAGCAGACTTTAAATTAAGTTTATCCATGTATAATATTTATTTATATTTTATAACTTAGTCATTATATAAGGTTAGGCCCCCTCTGTGCCAACAAAATTTTGTATCTATCAATGAATCTTAGACATAAGTTAATTTTAAGTCAATTGTGAATAACAAGTTCAATAAAAACAAAATTGAATTGAAAAAAAAAAAAGGTCTTCAGTAAGGCAGAAACTAATTTTATTCAGGTGATCCTAGAAATACTTTTTCTTGCAATTGTGTTAAACTAACGACATGAAAATAAAGACATGAAATTATAAATATCTCAGGAAAGGGTAATAAAACTCTTTAATCATCTAGGCAATTCTTATGCCAGTTCTAATTTGTATGCATATTTTACATAAAATAACTAAGCATTTAAAAGATATAGGTATATGGTAACCCTGTTGGTGGCACGTTAGCGAATTTAGTGATAAAAAAGAGGAAATATTTTTTTCAAAAGATCTGACCGCAACTTTAATGGCTACAATATGTTTTCTGAGTCCTTCGTTCCGGGGTGTATATGTTCATTCAATCCACAGGATACTACCATTATTTCCATTATAACGAAGCACTTAAGATATCCCCGTACAGCAGCGGTAGTTATGGTGGCGGCCTGTGCGATTACAGTACTATTTTCACCAAGAAGAAAACGAAGAAAGAAGGTTACACATTTTCGAAGCACTAAATCATATTCGTTTTTGGGAAAGTTTCATCTTTTTTTGTACTTTTTTGTGTGATGCCTTTTCTTAATGCATCTAATAAATTTAGATGTGAAATATTTTTAAGGTTCGAATAACGACAGTTGGTAGAGTGGTATAATGTATATGTGTGAGTGTTCTAGTGTGCTAAAGGCAAAAATGTGAATAACCTCATAAAATACGAGTACCATATTCTTACATTATACTTATGGGTATACGTGGTCCTCATAATGTGACTTTTAGTTGCGGCAATAAACGATTATGAAAGTCGTTTTTATTGAAAAAATGAAAAATAAATTGCACGACTGGGGTCGCACGTACTTGCTCTTAGAGTTAAAGTTGCTTAAATTTTTAAGACTTTTTATATATGTATAGAAATTTGGAAAAAAAAATTCGTTTTTTATAAAAAATAAAATAAAATCTGAAATTAAATTGCCCTCCAAAACAAGTATGCAGTTTTGATTGATATATTAACATGCATTTTTAGACAAAAAATTTTCAAAATCGTTAGAGCCGTTTTTTTAAAAACTAATTTTTTATAAATAATTTTTTGAAAAAAAAGTTTAAAAATAAAACTGGTATGCCATTTTGAAGAAATAACTAATCAACATCTAAAAACAAAATTTCAAAAAAATTCAATGTCCCATTGTCGAAAATTTGATTTTTCAAAAAAAAAATTTCAAAATTTTTTTAAAAATCCAAAAATTATTTTTTTCAAAATTTTATTTTTGGCTTATATTAAAATTGTATAAATGCTTTTGTAAAAAAAATTTCGTTGAAATACAATAAGTACTTTTGCAGAAAATCCGATTTGAAAAAAGCGGTCCTATGGCAGGTACCGTTAATAATGATTTTCAAAAAAAAATTTTTTCTTCAAAAGATAGATCTTGTTTAAAAACTAACATTTGAATTTTTTTAACAAAATCGTTGGAGCTGTTTTCGGGAAATTAAACTTTTCCGAAATTTTTGTATGACAGGTACCGTTATTTTTGGTCCAAAAAAATTAATTCCAAAAACCCCTCTGGAGAGTCTCCAAAAACTGCTACATAGCAAGTTTGAAGTCAATCGGTCCATCCGTTTAGGCTCTAGTTCCTTATACAGACAGACAGACAGACAGACTGACAGACTGACAGACTGACAGACTGACAGACAGACGGACAGACGGACTTCCGGGACCCACTTTTTTCGCATTGTCTATCATCGTAATGTCATGGAAAAATGTTATCTCAACTTTTTTTTTTTGTACGAATGCATAACTTGATATATAGTACCTATATCGCAAGTAAAAAATAAAAGTTGTATCCTTAGATTAAATATTTTACGTTGTGTCTTATAATAGAAATGAACATACAAACTTTGATCATAAATTAAAGTGTAATGATTATGATAATGTTATGGTCTGAATATGGCTATAAAAGTTTTTATTTATTTTCGTTGAATATACACCACATTATGTATAGGTACACGGTGGGTATTCTCTTTTGACAAAAAAAGTGCAAAACAAATTATTTCTTTTGGCTTACAGGATAAAGTCAAATTATGGAAAATAAATATGTATGAAAGTGCATTTTTGTCAAAATTATATGCAGTTTATGGAATAATATTTATTAATAAATAATGCATAAAAATCAATTTTAGTTTTTGAAAGCTTTACTAACGAACATGAACTTAAATGTTGCAATATATTCAACATTGATCAGATCATGTTAATTTAATCGATATCATGTAATTTTAACATGAGCTTGAGTATTCATTTTAAGAACTAAGAGAGCAATGTTTGTTATAAAGTGAATCATTTTTACTTTAATAACTTTTTGACTTGGTTAGTAGATTTGCTGTAAAACTTATATAGCCCGCACTTACTTAAGTCGAATTTGTCTATAGCTTAAAATGTCCACCTTTATTTTTAATGAATTTTAAAATTTTTGAGATTGTATTTTATGACTTAAAGTTTTTCTTCTTTTACAATTTATTCTTTTTTTTATGCAAGAAATACAAAAAAGCACGATAAGATCGAAGGTACATACTTGTAACTTTAACCATGAAGTTACTAGCATTAATAAAAGAATAGTTTTAATTTAATTGTATCATGAATTTTATAAGAAATGTAAAGAGTATAAAGAAAAAAATTTTTTTTAGAAAATTGTTGGACTAGGTTTTTTGAAATTTATTTTTTTTTAATATAAAAAAAAAAACGAAATTGGTAAAATTTCCAAGACAATCCGTTTTGAAAAAATTGATTCCAAAATTTTTTTTTTTTTTTTTTCAAAAAATCCAAATATCATATTTTTTGTAGTTATCTCTTAATTTATAATTCAAGGTTCCTCAACTGTATTCGTGCAATGATAGTACGGTGTGTCTGTCTGTGTCTATTTTGAGCTGCAGACTAAACACTAAACTACTCAAGGCAATTTCTTCAATCTTCGTATTTAATAGTTTCTTAAGACTTCTTAGTTTAGAAATTGAAATTTTTCACACTGAGGGAAAAGCCACCATAAAATAACGTAAAATCAATAAAAACCACATTGATTTGACTATTATTCATAATAATTTTGCGTTGAAGATGAACATTTTAAAATCAACGTGGAAAAAATGTTAATTTTTGATGGTTTCGTATTTTAAAGTCACATAAATCAAAGTAGTTCATCTTTGAAACAACGACGTTTCAACTTTAATTTATTTTTTCCCTCAGTGTAGGACCAAACTTAACGGTGTACTTGCCATAGAATTTTTTTCGTAAATTACACAATTGATTTCAAGGAAAATGTTTGTACAAAAACATTAGTAGGTATTAAGTAAAATTTTCAAAAAATTAATTTTTGATTCAAAAAAAATAGTTTCTTGTTTTTATATGTATATTGTATATCGATTAATATTTCTTTTTTATGCATACCATTTTTTTTTAACATTAAAAAAAAAAAAAATTTTTTTACAAAAATTTTGGCTTTTTAATACCTACAAGAATTTAAAAAGATTCTTCGCTTGGAGGTCACAAACGCTGTTAGAGATGTTTTTTGTAACTTTAAACCAAATTTCATATTATATTTTAATTTCTTTAAAAGAATCTGTTATGAATTTTTTACTTTACTATTTTAAGAGACTTTGCACAAAAGAACTTTATACGTGTGACCCAGTCAATTATTTTAGTATACACTACAAAGTCGTTGGAGCTGATAAAAAAAAAAAAACACACTTTTTTCCAATTCGATCATATAGCAAGAACCGTTAATTTTAGTCAAAAAATAATCCTACCTTCAAGGAAATCACCCAATACTCTCAACTAAAAATTTTTAAATGAATCACCCCAGATATTTTGTCTTTAGCTTGAGATATACATAGATAGACATCTTTGCATTATTTTTTGCATACAAATATGATTTTGAACCAAGTTATTATGTAGTTTCTATCAATTCCTGTAGTTTTAGTTAACTGATCATTAAAATTAAGTAAAAAATGGGGGTTTTCAATGATTTAATTGTATCCGAAGACACTTGCCTAGACAAAACTCTGAAATGAAAAATAAACAATTTGCGGGTCACTGTGGCGTATGCGTATTTTTTTTTTTTTTTTTTTTTTTGAAGTGAAAACTTCTTCAGTATCGTAGTGATTTGAAACAAGATGAAACGAAAAAGCGACAGGAAAAATCAATTGATTATAACTTTTTTCTTTAAGTAGATAGATACCTACATAAAATTTATACTGTAGATTGATAATTAAATAAACTATAATTGCGCAAAATGTCAATCGATTTCATATTCAATATCCTGAGATAACGGTAAAAAGATGTTTGTTTTTCTCAAAACACGTTATATCTTTTGATCTAGAGCACACAAACATTTTATTTGACTTTCATACGCATGCTGTTAATGTTACCATCATATAAAATGGTGAAATAAGGTTTCAGACGCTATAAAATTTATCATTGGTTGTAATTTAAAAAAAAAATATATTTAATGGTGTTAGAAGAAAAAAATTGATTTTTTTGCTTTTTTGATGAAAAGTGATTTGGTTCAAAAAAATTTAGCTCTTTTTGTAGATGTTGTATAGACATGGTCGACCTAAATATTTTGAGCTGAAAGAATAAGCTTTCATATGATATAAAATTTATATAGGTTGTCACATAAAAAACATGGATTTAAAGTTGATAGAATAAAAAAAGGTACCTAGATTTTTTCTATTTTTTGCTTGCAAGAAAAATGATTTTTTAAGGTTTCACTTCTACCACGTGTGAATTGCACACATGATTTTTATTTTTTTTAATAGAACAACTTAATGTTAGATATTAACATTTCTACCACTGAATATAGAAAAATCTGGTTGATTCAGTTTTTATACATAAATATTTTCTTATCATTAAATCTTAAGATTTTCTTGTTCTTGGTTTTGCTTTTTGGTTTTTATTAGGCTTAAATATTTTTCAAAATCCCAAAATTAAAAGTCGTAGAATTACATATTTAATAGCTTAGAACTATCGAATAAATGAATATTGTGCAACTATTAATCCGATAGTTTTAATCTATAGTTACCATCACTTCTCTGTATACATTCAAGCTTGCTACTAGTTCAAATGCTATGCTACGATCTTGAAGCATCTAAGATTTTCAATCATAAGATATAATTTTATCTCTGTAGACTTAATGGTTTCCAAGATATTGCTTTTCAAAATTTTTTTTTGCAAAAGTAATGAGAATGACGAAATTCGGTTTTTGCACCTTTAATTCAAAATGGTGGATTGAGCTCTACTTTGATGAAAAAAATTGAAAAAATACCTAAAAATCAGTGTGATTTTTTTTTTGTACTTTTTTTTTAATTTTTGACAATGGGTGCTAATTGCATCCTAGCTTTACCTAAGAAAGTATGCTAAAAATCCAAAACTACCAATTTTGACACACGGTCTTTCTCTAGGTATGGAAACGAAATGATTACTATAAGCTATATATTTTAATTTTCATTAAATTCCTTATATGTTTAATTTTATCTATCTTCAAAAATGAAAAACAACATTTTAATTATTCTTACACAGCTTGTACTAGTTATATAGCCTTTATTCATACACAAGTCCTGAAAAGTTAAAAAACATCCTAAGAAAAAAAAAATATGTTTACTCTCCAGATTTTATGTGGTTGTTTTGCGCGGACATAAAAAGATGTTATGTTGTATAAAGAACATTCTCATACATGTAGGTTGTAGGTACACTATATAATATGATTGCAGTATAAACACAACATCCATCTACTATTATTATAGGTAACCTCTAGGGTTGTCAAGCGCAAAGAGCCTGTTGACACATTGTATACACATGTTATTATACAAGGCACTTCCTGTGTACTTATCCTTTCTCATACCTTGCCTTTCATCACTTTTCATGACATGGTTGTCAATTGTGCGAGCAAAAGCATTCAATTTTGCTTCTTTTTAAAATCAACTAGTAGAATGCTTTAGATGGGATAGGGTGAATTTCATCAAAAAACAAGTTTGAAATAATAAAAAACTAGGTCAAAAAATTAGAATTTATTTCAGATTAAACTCAAAAACTGATAATTTGTACGAAAAAACGGGGTCTTTTGCCAAAAGAAAAGTATTTTTGTTTCAAAAAACCCTTTAAAATCAGGAAAAAGCTCTGGAACGGAAGATATTATCACAAACTATCATCCTGCAAAAATTCATCTTGATAAAATCTCTTTAGATTCTATACGCCTCCTTTTACAATACAAAATCATCCTTTTGAAAATCCTTCTCTTTAGTATAACAACCCCTCCATTTCCTACTCTTTGGTCGTCATCTTATTCTCCACCACGTCTGGGCTGGGTCACAGAGTTTTAATTGTGTAACTAATTTGTCTTGAAGAACAAAACATAGTTATGCCGGAAACGAAGTCATACCGGAAAGATATTACTCTGCAATCCTTAGAAACTAACGTACGATAGAGTATCTTCTATAATGTGAATATCTGTCTTATTTTCTGGTCTCTAAAGAGGAAAGAATGAAGAAAATAAAAAAAATAGAATGAATTGAATACAAGCAATTGAATGGCGGGTGGTAGAAGTTTGGCAAAGACATCATTTGTTCCATGCAAAAAATAAGAAAAAAAATGCTTTTTTTTTGTTATCTGGGCTGAAAAACACTGTTCATGTCCTATACACTCATTGATAGATATTTTTTTTTTTGATTTTTATTGTAGGCCATTTTTTTCTGTTTATCTTTTCTCAGTTTATTGTTACCAATAAGAGATACTTAGTACTGCAAGGCATCAATCATCTGAGTCTTAAATAATGATGTTATATATAGATACAAATGGCTTTTGGAAGAAAAAGTATGTTTTTTTTTTGGAATGATGTGAGTGACAGAAAAAAGAGAAATAATGATACAGTCATATTGAAAAAAAGAACATAAAATAAAAAAAATACAGAGGCTGAAATTTTTTTCCTTAATATTTCTATTTCCAACCATATTTCATTCTTTTCAATAGAGGGTGGGGGTGAGAAAACGTTTTTTTTATTTTACGATTTTTGGTGAAAGTAACTTCTATCGAAAAATTTAAATTTAAAAATTTTATGTATCTAATTATAAGATCTCGACTTTAATTTTTTTTTACCCAAAACTTTTCGTATAAATAATAATTCGCTCTTGAGAAAAATTTTCATATACTTGGCGTATTGGACTCTGCAGTTAAAATTAGGCGAATTTTTTTTTTTAATATTTTAAGTTCTATTGAATTATATTGGGCAGGTTCAGAAACGTTAGGGACCAAATATTTAGGTAATTTCTCGGCCTCTGTTTGGTCAACTGTCAAACAAAATCCTTCCAATTTAGGTAATTTTATTGGAAAGCTGACTGGAAAGTTAGGCAAGAAATTTTTCCGTAAAAAGTTAGGAAAGTTTTTTTTCTTTCAACATGACAGCTGATTGTTTTTAATTACAGAATTAGGGTAGCAGAATTAAATTAATATTATTTATTTATTAAAGTGCAGTGAAATTTGGTGTCTGCCCCACGCGATCTCTAAAATTCCCAAGTAAATTTCGAAATTTGACAATAATGGCGTATCCAAACTAATTTAGTTAATTTGCTCAAACTTCCGTTCAGAAAATGACGTCACCTAAATATCTAGTCCCTAATATTTCCTAAACGTGCCCATTGACTAGAAAACAAAGAATTTTAATCGTTGAAGGAATGTCCTAAAAAGCTAGAGCGTGAAAGTTTGGTTACGACAGTAAAAAAAACTTCGTAAGGAATGGGAGGGGGGGTAAGGTAGGAGGGGTTTCTATTCCCTTGGTTAAATCAGGAAGGGCAATTAGTTTGAAAAAAATTACAAATCAACAGTTTGCAATAACATGCTGTTTTGTGAAATTTCTTGCTTCAAAATTCAGGTTTTAAGAATTTTGATTTTTTCATGATATTGTAGAGTAACTAAAGCAAATTATTAGGGAACCCGGCCGAACAGCTCTGATTTTGACGATTTTTTTTTCAAACGTAGGTAATTAAAAATACTTTAAAGTCTATAGATTAAAAATTGCCGGTGTTGCCGTATTGTTTTTTAAAATTAAAATTAATTTTTTTTTAACTAAACCATTTTTTTGCTTAAATTTCATAAAACAAGTGATAGCAAAAGATTCTCTAGGTAATTTAAGGAAAATATATGTATAAAAGGCAGTAAGGAACAATCTTCCATCGTTTAAGCGATAAATGCAATTTTCTAACATTCTAACCTCAAACACAAAAAAAAATATTTTGAAAACAACGGCAACACCTACAATATTTTAAAATACATTTTTAAAAAGCCAGAAGCTCATTCTTATATCTTAAATTTAAATCCACTAAATTTAATCAAGACTTTTTGAAAAAATGGTCCTCAAACTCAGAATTAAAAAAAAAATGTTATTAGAAAAATTTAATATGACTTTTTTCCAAACTTTTTCTAATAAAATAAAAATTTTTGGCCATAAATATTATCAGTTGAATTTCGAAGCAAAAAAGGTAAAATATATCACACTTTTGAAAAAAAAAAATGAAAAATTACTTCAATTTCAATGGTTTTTTTTGTATTAAAACTGAATGTTTGCATTGAAATAATTAATTTTCTCAAAGACTGTGGTAAATAGAAACTTTAAATTTTTGCTATTTAACTTTCAACAGTAAGGGTTATTAAATGAATAAAAAATAATTTTATGTTTAGATGTTAAACTTTAAAAAAAAAAAATAAGTTACATTTTTTTCAAAACTTTTATTAAAAAAAGTTCTTCGAAAATGAAATACTTTTTAATTTTTTTCATAAACCGTAATACATATTAACATTTCCTTTTATAATTTGAAATCATAATATATGCGGCCAAAAAAATTTGAAAATAAATGGATTTTATATTACGACCAAGTTTAAAAAACGACATGTTAAAATTTTTCAAATAATTTTTTTTTTTTTCAAAAATCTGAGTTCTATTACCATTCTTTCAAAAGCCGTTCATTCAATTAACTTAAATTTAATTTTACATATATGACTAAGCTTCTAGCTTTTAAAAAATGTTTATTTGAATATTGTAGGTGTTGCCGTTGTGTTCAAATATTTTGTTTTGTGTTTGAAGTCAATTAATAAGAAAATTGCATCTATCGCTTGAACTATGGAAGATTGTCCCTCACTCCCATAAATTTTTTTTCCTTGAATTTCCTAGACAATCTTTTGGCATCAATTAATTTATGAAATTTAAGAAAAATTTTTTAAAAAAATTTGTTTTTGTTCACAAAAATCTTCAATTAAATTTAAAAAATCAAAACGGCAACACCGGCAATTTTTAATCTATAGACTTTAAAGTATTTTTAATTACCGACGTTTGAAAAAAAAGATCATCAAAATCTAAGCTGTTCGTCCGGGTTCCCTAATATTGCCAATTTTTGAGCTTTAGTTACTCCACTAAATTCTGCTTTTTTTCTGTTCTATCTTTCAAAATTCTTCTTTTGTAAGTTCTACTAGCATACGTTTGATAAAAAAAAATCATGTGTGCAATGTACACGTGGTAGAAGTGAAACCTTAAAAAATCATTTTTCTTGAAAAAAATAGACCATTAAAAAGCTTAAAAAGTTTTCTAAAGAATTAAGCCATACTAAAATTTTTACAATGCATAAAAAGTATAAAAATAATTTATTGAAAACAATCATTTTCATCAAAAAAAAGCGAAAAAACACGTAATTTTATCTTCTCACGCTATTAAATGTATTTTTTCCCTAACAACCTATACAAATTTTTACACCATCTGAAAGCTTATTATAAGAGCTCAAAATATATATATCGATCAGTTCTATGAGACATCTACAAAAAGAGCTAAATTTTTTTTTAAATCTATGAAATTTCATCCAAAAACCAAAAAAAACATATATTTTTATGTTCTCATGCTATTAAATCAATTTTTTTGTTTGACAACCTATAAAAAATTTTATACCATGTGAAAGCTTATTGCTTCACCCTGTATAATGATGCATAAATCTTGTTTCAAAGATGTCTACAAGAGAAGTTAGAATTTTTTAAATTCAACCATGTCGAATTTCCAGACTGAGATTACGGTAGTTCCTACACTGGTAGCTGGTCATCGCCAACAGATCTCCACAGGTGTTTTGAGGTATTTTTAAATTTTTTTCAATTTAAGATTGTGTAACTTGTAAAGCACCAACCGTTATGTGTGATATATCAAATAAAAGGTAATGTTATCAGCATGCGTATTAAAGTTAAATCAATTGTATGTGCACTAGATCAAAAGATATAACGTGTGTTGGAAAAGAACATCTTTTTACCGTTATCTCTGAATTTTGAATATGAAATTAATTGAAATTTTGTACATTTATAATTTATTTAATTACCTATCTACAGTACAAATTTTATTCATCTATCTATTAAAACAAAAAAGTTATAACAAGTTGAAGTCGTGTCGCGTTTTCGTTTCATCTTGTTTCAAATCACTACGATACTAAAGAAGTTTTCACTTCAAAAATCTGCTAATTTTGGTTTTTATTTTTATAGCATACGGGCTTACTAAACAAAAATACATGTACATGTATAGCCCAGGGAAATTAGTAATTTAAATCGCATTTTTCGCGGGACAAAATTTTTTTCATGGAATGTGTTCGGGTGGTTGTCCTTATCATAAAAGTCAATTTGTTGGGAAAATTGGAGGTTGGGAACAGCCGCCATCTTGGAAAAGAGATTGGTAGCGTTTTTATTGAATAGCTCCATTGTTATTCATTTTAACAGAAAATGACAAAGGTAGGACTTATTAACAATAAAATTATCTAAACAATGATATACAAAACAATTCCGTGAGTTGATTAAATAAAATTTTATAGTTGGTCAAAGTGCGGGTTTGTATCGCAAGGTTGGGACAAAATGACATTTTTTCATATATCTGACGAACTTTTGATTTGTTTGGATAATTCTTCAAGAATGAATTATAGTACTTATAATTACCTATAAAATGAGCCCACAATTGTTATTGTAACCATCGTATTGTAGAAGTAATCTAACTCCGAAACTCTCCATGTACTAGTCAAAAGTGAGAAAAAAGCTAGTTTTTTGCTAGTAGGCCGAGAAAATTTTGGGAGTAGAGGTATAACCAAAATATAAGTACGCAGTTTTGCTGCCATACTCGTGTTAATGTCGATTTCAAAGGTCTGACAACTCTAATTTTGGGCTTTATACGGTTTTTGGGGGGTTAAATAACGTAAGTTTTCCAGCTAACGTGAATGGGCTAAATTTATACTATTTGAAATTATAAATATAAAAGCTGATGCTCTATTATTTTTCCTAAATCTGGACACCTTAATCTCGGCTATGGGGTTAATAGAACTCACGATATAAGCTTTTTTAACTAACCATATCAGGCTTTTCAATTCAAATAAACAAACAAAAATCGAAACAAAAAAGCCTCTAAAACATAATCGTATAAACGGCTTATATCTTGAGTTCTATTGGTCACATCCTCAAGATTGGGGTGTCTAGATTTAGGAAAAATAATAGGGAATCAGCTTGTATATTTATAATTTCAAATAGTATAAATTTAGCCCATTCACGTTAACTGGAAAACTTACGTTATTTAACCCCCCAAAACCCGTATAAAGCCCAAAATTAGAGTTGTCAGACCTTTGAAATCGACATTAACACGAGTATGGCAGCAAAACTGCGTACTTATATTTTGGTTATACCTCTACTCCCAAAATTTTCTCGGCCTACTAGCAAAAAACTAGCTTTTTTCTCACTTTTGACTAGTACATGGAGAGTTTCGGAGTTAGATTACTTCTACAATACGATGGTGACAATAACGATTGTGGGCTCATTTTATAGGTAATTATAAGTACTATAATTCATTCTTGAAGAATTATCCAAACAAATCAAAAGTTCGTCAGATATATGAAAAAATGTCATTTTGTCCCAACCTTGCGATACAAACCCGCACTTTGACCAACTATAAAATTTTATTTAATCAACTCACGGAATTGTTTTGTATATCATTGTTTAGATAATTTTATTGTTAATAAGTCCTACCTTTGTCATTTTCTGTTAAAATGAATAACAATGGAGCTATTCAATAAAAACGCTACCAATCTCTTTTCCAAGATGGCGGCTGTTCCCAACCTCCAATTTTCCCAACAAATTGACTTTTATGATAAGGACAACCACCCGAACACATTCCATGAAAAAAATTTTGTCCCGCGAAAAATGCGATTTCATGCCCATATTTTGACTAATTGCCCTGAGCTAGTAATGTAATTCAAGTTTGTTGTTTAACTGCGACAATATTTTTCTAAATGCATAAACTGACTTTCTTACGAATCGCATCTATTTATACTGTTTAAAACTTATTAAAAACGATGTTGTAACATTCCTTTTCTTATTCAGTTTTTCGAACATTTATTTGATAAATTCATACATTTTTCAACGCTAAAATCTTTTCTCAATACTTTTAAATTTATTGATTTGTCAAAAATTGAATATTAAAAAAATTGGAAAAGTAAGTACAAGTAATCAAATAAGCAGAACATTTTAATAGGAGATGATTTTACAAAGTTCTGCAAAAAATTAAATTTTTTTTAATTCTTTGCAGAATTTTGTAAAACAGAAAATTTAAAAACCGAATTTAAAACTCTTATAGTTATAATCCATCCAGCAATGGCGGCGCACGCACGCCCCAAAAATAGTCAAACAAATTCGTAGATCAGTTTTCACGCGTTTGCAATGAAAAAAGGATTTATTCAGGGTTAGTCCAATACTGTTTTACTTTACTGTATTCTCATACAACTCCGTTAAAAAAAAATAATAGAACGGCCATTCCCAAGTAACGGAGAAGGCATATTGACCTTGCTTCTAGTTTATCTCTAGAAGCAATCTTTTTTCTTTAATCTTTTTAGGTCTTTAGGGCTCATGATAAAGTTGATGTTCTAGAAGTTTCACGAAAAACTAATTAAACCTAACCAAATTATTCACAGATAAAGCGGTAACGGCAATTTAGGTTGTATTGTCTTATTACAAAAAGCGTTCGCAAGAAAATATTTTATTTTACCAATAGATATTTTCTTAAATTTATTCCAAAGTAAAATTATCATATTTATTACAGTGCGTTCAAAAACAGGTTACACTCCGTTTGACATTTCAAAATGTAGTAACATGTTGCATACTTTTATTTCCACCAAAAAAACAACCGGAATAAATTCAATATTTACTTTATTATATGAATTTTTATTTTCAATTTTTGTTTTCAATTCGAAAAATATAAAATAAAGGACATAGCCCATTGGGTTTTAGAATAACAATAATTTATTATACCAGCACACAACTTGAACTGAGTACAAAAAAAAATAGAAAAAAATAAAAAAAAAATACCTACACATAAAAATGAAAACATTCATTTTGGGAAAGTTTAGTTGCCATCACTTTATTGGGAATCATTTCTATCCCCAGGCCGTATTGCGGTGTATTCCGCAAAATCCTTTTCAATAGAGAATAGAATAAATTTTCAATTTTGTTTAGCTATTATATTTATTTTATATTGAAAATGGCTATTGCCATATAAATGAGACACAATATCTCTCTACAACACACAACCGGAGAAATTTATTGCTGCACAATGCAATAAAATAATAATAATACCCCCATTTTATGGGGGAGCGAGTAGCCTCCCCCCAAAAACCTCTAAACGTTATATTTATATGGAAAGCCCATTCATTGTTATTATAAGCATTTGTGTATATTTGTTATTGCATAGAGCAAAGAGGATGTTTTTCAATTGTGTCGTCAAAATTTATACGACTATTTTATAGAATAGACGGCTCTCCAGTTCAAAGTTGTGATTGTGACATATAAATAAAAATTTAAGTAATTTCAATCCCTTTGTGGTATTATGTTGTCTCTTTTTGTTTGCTGCAACGATGTGGAATGGAAAAGCGATTGGTTTTTATAAAATATAGTATATAAATTTCGATTATATTCAGCTTGGTTATGGGTATTAAAATAAAATGCAAACAATTTTTGAGAGAATGGATTGTTTGCCATATTTTTATTTCCTGTTCAATGACAGTTGTGATGACATAAGAATTATAGAGGAAAATATAAAAGGAAAGATAAATGAATAATAAAATAAAATAATATAAAATAAAATAAAATAAAATAAAATAAAATAAAATAAAATAAAACAAAACAAAACAAAATAAAATAAAATAAAATAAAATAAAATAAAATAAAATAAAATAAAATAAAATAAAATAAAATAAAATAAAATAAAATAAAATAAAATAAAATAAAATAAAATAAAATAAAATAAAATAAAATAAAATAAAATAAAATAAAATAAAATAAAATAAAATAAAATAAAATAAAATAAAATAAAATAAAATAAAATGAAATGTGAAATGTGAAATGTGAAATGTGAAATGTGAAATGTGAAATGTGAAATGTGAAATGTGAAATGTGAAATGTGAAATGTGAAATGTGAAATGTGAAATGTGAAATGTGAAATGTGAAATGTGAAATGTGAAATGTGAAATGTGAAATGTGAAATGTGAAATGTGAAATGTGAAATGTGAAATGTGAAATGTGAAATGTGAAATGTGAAATGTGAAATGTGAAATGTGAAATGTGAAATGTGAAATGTGAAATGTGAAATGTGAAATGTGAAATGTGAAATGCGAAATGTGAAATGGGAAATGTGAAATGTGAAATGTGAAATGTGAAATGGGAAATGTGAAATGTAAAATGTGAAATGTGCAATGGGAAATGTGAAATGAAAAATTTCTTCCATAGAAGCAATGTGTTTTATTTTGGAGAGACCTGCTGATAATAATATTGAAAACAAAGTTTTCTTTTCTCAATGCAACATTAATTCTGCATATTTGCATTCATAAACCAAGAGTATAAAATAAAATATGGAGGATTTCAAGAAATTTCATCTTTCAGAAAACAAACGAAAATACTTTTTGTTTCCAGGAGCAAAGCATGAAAGTTTAACAATGTGTGAAAGATGTAAGAGGACAGCATAAGTTGTGATTCGGTTTGAGGGAAGAAAACTTTCTTCAAAGTTTGCATTTTCGTTTATTTGCGAGGAATCCTTGCATTTTGGTTATGTGTTCTACTTAAGTTCCAATTCTATTTACAAACACAAACTCATTTCTAAAGTTTTGCTAGAATTATATTTTGTGTTGGAAAAACACTTGTTTGAATGTTCCTGCAAATAAACACAATTTTAATTAAGAAACAAATGGAAGTTGTTGTTCTTAACTTTCCTTAAATGTGTGTAATTTTTTTAAGCAAACATTATTTGTTAAGCTTGAGAAATAATTAACGAGATATATTAAAACTGTGAGATAAGGACAGTGAACTCCATTTCAGCATCATTTATATTTAAAGTAAAATCACTGCATCTACGAATTTCCTGTTAAAAATAATTCACATTATTGTCATTTCGACAAAAAAAGCTAATGAAAAAGTAAAAGCAAACATTTTTTCAAGGCATACATTTACCATGAATTTCAATAGAATATGTTTTCACGTAATTAAAAATCGGGTAGCTAGATACAGTTCTATGGAGGCTTTGTTTGGAAAAGTCAAATTATATGAAATGATATTCCACTTAAAACGACACAATATAAAAAGAATATTCACTATAGGTATAGGTAGGTACTATGAAAGATCTATATTGTCATTTTGGGCTGATTTTTGTATGAAAAGGAGAAAGGGAACTTAAGGAAATGACATAAATTTGAATGTAAAGTACCGCAAAATTAGACGAAAATTTGATTTCTTTTTCTTTAAATCCGCCACAAAGGATCCACCAAAGTAAAAGACGTAATAATTTAGCAAATTCTTTTATGGAATATTTTTGTGGATTTTCGATTTTAAGCACATTTTTAAAGAAACTAATTCCTTGTAGAAACTACTTTTCTACCATTTTTGTTGATCCTTATTTTATTACATCATTTGAAAACGGAAACAGTTCATCTGATCCTAAGGAGGGGTGGACCCAGCCTGTCATGGAATAACCTAACATGACTCCTCCTCTTTTGGAAGGATTTCTATTTGGTGGTTGTTTTTCTTTATTTTTTTTTTAATCTTTGAGGTTTAGGTTTTTTTAAACCTAATTTTGCGTTGATTGAGTCCCATGAGACATGTCCCATGAGACATTTTACCATGAGACAATTTACCATTAGACATTTATCTCGATACATTTACCATGTGACATATCCCATGAGACATTTATCTCGAGACATTTACCATGAGAAATTTACCTCGAGACATTTACCTCGAGACATTTACCATGAGACATTTATATCGAGACATTTACCTCGAGACATTTGCCATGAGACATTTACCTCGAACATTTGCCATGAGACATTTACCTCGAGACATTTACCTAGAGACATTTACCACGAGACATTTGCCATGAGACATTTACCACGAGACATTTATCTCGAGACATTTACCTAGAGACATTTACTACGAGACATTTGCCATGAGACATTTACCACGAGACATTTACCATGAGACATTTATCTCGAGACATTTACCTAGAGACATTTACCACGAGACATTTGCCATGAGACATTTACCACGAGACATTTATCTCGAGACATTTACACAGAGAAAAATAGACCACATAAAATAGAACAAAAACAATAAGATTTCTCTATGGTTTTCATCCAAGAATTAAACCTTATTAAAACAATCAGGTTTTCCTTATTGTTTTAAAATTTGCAAAAAAATAAAAAAAAACGATGACCAGGCTGGGAATCGAACTGGAGACTTCAAATCATTAGTCGCCCACCTTACAACCTGAACCAACCTGCCATGAAAATATTGATCGCGATTTTTGTTCTAGTGCTAAGTTGCAAAAAAAATCAACTTTTCAGTCAAATTTTAACAAGATTTTCTCTATAAAAATAATAAGAAATCTCCTTAAAAAAACCTTATTAATCGTTGATTTTAATAAGATTTCCTTATGAAATGTATGGACGGTAAAACAATATGGCAATCTGTTAGTTTTTAGTGGGTCATATTTTTCTCTGTGTACGTCGAGACATTTACCTCGAGACATTTGCCATGAGACATTTACCTCGAATATTTGCCATGAGACATTTACCTCGAGACATTTACCATGAGACATTTACCATGAGACATTTACCATGAGATATATCCCATGATATATTTTAGGTTTATAGATTAAATTGAATTTTTTTACAAACGTCTTTTTCTCTGGTCTCATGGGGGCCCCTATAATTCGGGGGCCCCGTTACATGGCTACAGTTGATACAGCAGCAGCTACGCCCCTGAATTATATGTAGGTACATTATTTGATTTTCAAGCAATTTCCTATGATATGTAAAAAAGAATTAAATTTATTTTTTTTAATAATTACTTAAAGACAGTTTTAAATGATTTAAACTCTGAAACAAATTGAATACTCTTGGAGCTGTTTTTGGAGAAAATAATTTTGTATGTTCAAATATTTTTTGTAAACATAAAAATTAAAATGCAATTTTCAAGTAGGTACGTAAATAATAATAACCAACACATAAATACGAAATTTCGAAAAATTTCAAATAATTGATACTGCGAAAATATATTTTCTTATCATAATATTTTTGACCTTTTGCAAATATTCAAATAATGCTCCTTATCACCTATAAAAAATCATAATGAAAAACACACATGTTTCATCAAGTGAAAAATTATAATATTTTCTAAGAAAAATTCATGTTTAAATATTTCTAGCACGAACAAACTCAATAACACATATTAACGAGACAAAACTGCAATGCGTGTTAAAATTCAAATGGACCAAGAGTAATTTTTCCAAAGTTGTTATGCTTTGAAAATAGAAACAAAAACACACATTGGAAATATTTGCTCTTTTAGAGAGATACTTGGTCTCATACAAATCTACCCAGACTTTACTCCACACTCTTCTACACAGCACACATCCTATTCTCTTTCTCTTGTTGAATAACAGCACAGTTATAAAATTCAAAGCATCACGATTAGGCAACACATAGAAATAGAAGTGATGGTAAAGAAATTGTGTAGTTCATACCAGCATTGAGCATCCGGTACAACATGAGAAAGAGAGAGAATTTGCATCCTTTGCGCCATTTTGAAGTGAAGTTAACACCCCTACTCACTCTTTATATACCACCAAACTTTCAACCAAAGATTCGATATGGTTTAACAACCTTTTGTTATATGCTGAATTCATGTTCAATTTATTCAACTCACGTCTTGTGATATTTTCACTATTTTATTTGTTGGCCCAAAACATTTCAAAGTTCAAACTTATGTTCTTGTTTTTTTTTTTTTTTTTGGCTACAGCTCCACCAACAACGGTAACAGTTTTACGACGATACATTCAAAGCCTTCTCTGTGGTATGGGTATTATAGAGGTACATGTGCTGTAATATGAGTTTTGTACCGCACCGCATATAGTCGTCTTGTACACATCAGAAACTGTTCAAATAACTGTACCCTAGAGAATAATGTCTCCAAGTTCAGCAGATGGATTTTTGTGGCTTTTGGTGTAATTTGGTTCGACGACTGTGTGCGGTAAAATTTAAATGTGGTTAAAATTTTGTTTTGCTAAATGGCTAAAACATCAATCTCAGGCAAGCTTAATTTCTTTATCTGATTAAGGAAAATTGTTAAAAAAATGGATGAGAAAGGTGGAAATTTGTAGTCTACATAAAAGGTCGCATTATTAGCTTGCTTCAATTTCGAGGAATTTACAATTTTAAGGCTCAGGAAAGAACTCACCTTTAATGGCATATCCACACGTAGGAAAAAGCGCACCTTTAAATAAGAAGATGCACACTTTAAATCCCACCCTCTTGAAACAATATGATTTCCGCGTAAATCAGTGGAATCCGCTTAAATTCTGTTCATTTAATTTTAATATGAATTTTCATCTAAAAAATGACAAAAAATACAAATTTAACAATACTCGTCATTAAAATGTTTCCACATAAAAATAAGTGGAATTTCCTCTTAAATTCAGCGGATTTCTTTTAAATTGGACATTAAACAAATTAAAAAGATTTGTCCGCTTAATTTTAGACGCACCTTAAAATAAGAACTTGCACACCTCAAATCCCAACCCTTTTAAAACAATACTATTTCCGCTTAAAATAAGTGGAATCCTCTTAAATTCTGTTAATTTTATTTTAATATGAATTTTCATCTAAAAAACCGACAAAAAATAAAAATTAAAAAATAATAGTCATTAAAATGTAACCACATAAAAATAAGCGGATTTTCCTCTTAAATTAAGCGGATTTTTGTTAAATTGGTACATTCAAGAAATTAAGAAGATTTGTTCCCTCAATTTAAGACGGAATACATTTTGCCAAAAAACCATGCAGAAATCCGCTTAATTTAATACAGAATCCGCTTGTTTTTAGGTGGTCTTTTTTCTCCTCACACTTATATTCTTTTATCAGTATCATTTTTTAGTAAGAAAAGTCGTAATTAATATTATTTTAACATCTCCTTCATTTTAGTTATAAAAGTGTTAAAAAAAAAATACACTCATACAAAAGCAACAAATAAATTTGCCCTCCCGCAATACTGCGAAAAAAAATTCATCCTTTCATTCTCGGTATTATAACGAATAATTGATTGCCGATAGCATATTATATATGCATTATGAGGCATAATAATAAAGTGGGTGTTAAAAGTGTTGCCGATATTATGATGCTTACACGTTTTTATTGTTTCTCGTAACAATTTATTATGATTACGGTTTGGATGGAAATTTCCTTCGTAATTATTCACTTGTAATTTAATTTTTCCTACTTTTTTTTTTGGTTAAATAAATGACCCTTTATAAGTTTAATAAAAGGGTAGGTAAATTAAGACCGGATAATATACACATAGAACTAAAGGGATACGATTCTTTATTGTGGTTTTCACATACTATATTTCCAGGGCTTTATTTTTAAACTTAATTCGATTTGTATTTATATTTTTTTTTTTTAATATTGACGAATGTACTGAACATGAAAAAAAAAACATTAATAAACTACAACATAATTATGAAACAGAAAATTATTTACAAATTTACCAATGGTAGGCCAGAAAAGACTCATCAAAATTATGACTTTCTCATGTTTTTAAATAAATGACATTTAAGTGATGTAAGCAGAGATAATAAAATTAACATGAACAGGCCATAGCTAATTTAGCATCAGAAAATAATTCCGATGCGATCATAATTTTCAAAAGAAAATTATAATAAAAATTCTAACTCAAAGTAAAATGCAAATTCCTTCGAATTTTCGAAGTTTAAGATTTAACAGAAGGTTTTATTTCACTTTGGCAAATTAATTATCATGCAAAGATAAAATATAAATTAACCTACCTGTTATAATAGTTGGTGGAGGGCGAAGCAGAAAAAATTTGCTCACATGAGAATCTATTTAATTTTCACATCCCAAACAAAAAGCGGAACAAAAATTTGCCCACGATAACAAAAATGTGGCCTCTTTTTAGTATTTTTCAAGTTTTTGTCTATAACTTGAAAAGCAAACCGAATATGAAAATTTTTTTATAAGAAACTTCTGTAGAAAATTAAATAATTTAAAATCACTATAAATCCTGAATACCTAGCTATGTACTTAAGCCCAGACTTTTTTCTGATTTTTAATAAATATTTGAAAATTGTGATGAGAACTTTTTGCTTATACCGTGAAAATAGATTTTTTAATTCTTAAATCTAGATTCCTAAATAATTTTGATTAAAGTCGAGAATAATTTGCATTGAATAATTGTACACATGGCACTTTTTTGATACTTTCGAATATATGACAAGGTTTTTTTTTTTGGGGTAAGTGCTCAGACCAAACAAAATTTTTTTTTAGAAATCACAATACTTTGTATCAACTATATGTAACTGCAGTCGATTCTAATAAAAAAGCCCTGCTTACGGTAAACGAATTTAAAAATGGCCGAATATTCAGCGGCATCTCTAGTTTTGTAGGTACAAAGAGTGATAAGTTGGTTGATATAAATTGCAAGCGTTAGCGAGCAAGAAAATTTTTTTTAAGAAACAAATTTTAACCATTCTAAGGCTTTATAAAAAAAATTATTTCGTACAATTTAATATATAAAACATTGAAAAATGGACTTTTTCTTGCACTGAAATTTTGTAGCAGAAAATTGACAGGTACATTCTATCTATTGAGTTCTAAATGAAATTAGCAATACTTAAAAACCAAAATTTTAAATAATCCAAGTTGTTTGACATGAGCTAATTACACTGGTCAACAAGGTTTTTGTTACAGAAACCAGGGTATACTTTTCTATAGTCTGAGCTCGAATCCGAAGTCAGAAAAATTCTATCACGTTTTGGAGATATTCCCGTTA